>NC_085988.1:7774957-7802457 GCF_030014385.1 Trichomycterus rosablanca | reverse complement strand
ACACACACTCGTCTTTGGACTGTGGGAGGAAACCGGAGCTCCCGGAGGAAACCCACACAGACACGAGGAGAACATGCAAACTCCACACAGAAAGGACCCGGACTGCTCCACCTGGGAATCGAACCCAGGACCTTCTTGCTGTGAGGCGACAGTGCTACCCACCGTGCCACCATGCCACCCGGTCCAGTGCCTTAAAAAAACACTAAGGATCAATAACTCATTCACTCACTCACTTTCTTAACCACTTTATCCAGTCAGGGTCGCGGGGGAGGGTGCAGGAGCCTGTCCCAGCTTTTCAATGGGCGCAAGGCACACAGTAACACCCTGAACGGGGCGCCAGTCCATCGCAGGGCAAACACACCCACACCCATTCACCTATAGGGCAATTCAGTGTCTCCAGTTAACCTGACTGCATGTTTTTGGACTGTGGGAGGAAACTGGAGCTCCTGGAGAAAACCCACACAGACACAGGGAGAACATGCAAACTCCACACAGAAAGGACCCGGATCTCTCCAGCTGGGAATCAAACCCAAGACCTTCTTGCTGTGAGCAGAGGCGATTTAACCTGCCTGTGAGCCCAGGGGCTATGGCTGGTTGTGAGCTCCCACGTATAGTTTTCATAATCAGTACACAACGCAAAACAACAGAGTTCAGTGACGTAACTAGGAGCTCATGGGCCATAGTGCAAAAAATAATTTGGGGCCCTCCTCTAAATATATATATATATATATATATATATATATACAGTACCAGTCAAAAGTTTGGACACACTTTCTCATTCCTGTGTTTTTTCTTGATTTTGTTTAAATTTTCAACATTGTAGATTAATAATGAAGACATCCAAACTATGAAGGAACACGTATGGAATTATGTAGTAAACAAAAAAGTGTTAAACAAACCAGAATATGTTTTATATTTGCTTTGATGACAGCTTTGCACACTTTTTGGCATTTTCTCAATCAGCTTCATGATGTAGCCGCCTGGAACGGTTTTCAATTAACGTTTGTGCCTTGTCTAGAGTTAATTTCTGAAATTTCTTCCTGTTTTAATGTATTTGAGACCATCAGTTGTGTTGTGCAGAGGTAGAGTTGGTAAAATATAAAACATATTCTGGTTTATTTAACATTTGTTTTGTTCACTACATAATTCCATATGTGTTCCTTCATAGTTTGAATGTCTTCAGTATTAATCTACAATGTAGAAAATAAAAATAATCAAGAAAAACCACTGAAGAGAAGGTGTGTCCAAACTTTTGACTGGTACTGTATATATATATATATAGTCTAGTAACGTCAAGGTTACACAGATTCCCAAAATCCTTGCTGTGCACTCACTGTGTATTGTGATTACATGTATTGTAATATATTATGGTCTTTTAGTTATTTTTATATTTTACTTAACGAAAATATTGTCGTGTTTTTACTTTCACTATCGCGGCACTTTACCGCTAGCATTAGCCCCTTGCTACTGTAGAGGGTCGGCTCACCTAGCCGCTGTCCGGTGGGGATGTTACGGGTCTTTTGCTGTGCGGTGGTGGAGGTGTGGGAATAAAGGCACACGACAGGGTCGAGTCACTTTAACTGTTTAGTCAGGACTTCAATGAGCATTACAGCACTTTACACCGCCTAGTTCCAGAACCAGAACTTCAATGCTGGGACCATAAGGCGAGACTCATATACAAAACTAACTGCAGAACGTCCGAACGCACGTGTATAAACCTGGTGCTGGATTCTGATTGGCTGAGCCGAATGTCACTCACATACTAGCTCTAATGTTCACGTTGCTTAACTAAAACCACCAATCAGAATTACAACAGCTCGTTTATCTGGCTAATCAACAGTCAGAAATATGAATAACGCGTAAATGATTTACAAAATCATTGGTTTGTAAGCTTTCCTATTCTTATTAACCAAAATAACTAACAAAATAAATAAAAAATAAAACAGCCAATCCGAGGCCCTCAGTTATTCGGGGCCCCTGGGCTGAAGCTTAGGTAAGCCCATGCATTAAATCGCCCCTGGCTGTGAGGCGACAATGTTACCCACTTAGCCACCCTACTCTATTTATTTACCCAATAATGTAATGTATTGAAGCTCAGTGGTTAAGGTACTGGAAGAATAATCAGAAGGTTGCCGGTTCAAACCTCAGTCCTACCAAGTTGCCACTGTTGGGCCCCTGAGCAAGGCCCTTAACCCTCAAATGCTCAAATTGTAAGTGCAGCCAAAATTGTAAGTCGTTCTGGATAAAAGCGTCTGCTAAATGCCACACATACAGTGGGGTCAAAAAGTATTTAGTCAGCCACTGATTGTGCAGGTTCTCCTACTTAGAAAGATGAGAGAGGTCTGTAATTTTCATCATAGGTACACTTCAACTATGAGAGACAAAATGAGAAAAAAAATCCAGGAAATCACATTGTAGGATTTTTAAAGAATTTATTCGTAAATTATGGTGGAAAATAAGTATTTGGTCAATAACAAACAAGCAAGATTTCTGGCTCTCACAGACCTGTAACTTCCTCTTTAAGAAGCTCTTCTTTCCTCCACTCGTTACCTGTATTAATGGCACCTGTTTGACCTTGTTATCTGTATAAAAGACACCTGTCCACAGCCCCAAACAGTCCGACTCCAAACTCAACCATGGCCAAGACCAAAGAGCTGTCGAAGGACACCAGGAAGAAAATTGTAGACCTGCACCAGGCTGGGAAGAGTGAATCTACAATAGGCAAGCAGGTTGGTGTGAATAAATAAACTGTGGGAGCAATTGTAAGAAAATGGAAGACATTTAAGACCATTGATAATCTCCCTTGGGGTCAAGATCTCATCCTGTGGGGTCAAAATGATCATGAGAACGGTGAGCAAAAATCCCAGAACTACACGGAGGGACCTGATGAATGTCCTGCAGAGAGCTGGACCAAAGTAACAAAGGCTACCATCAGTAACACACTACGCCGAGAGGGACTCAAATCCTGCAGTGCCAGGCGTGTCCCCCTGCTTAAGCCAGTACATGTCCAGGCCCGTCTGAAGTTTGCCAGAGAGCATATGGATGATCCAGAAGATGATTGGGAGAATATCATGTGGTCAGATGAAACCAAAATGGAACTTTTTGGTAAAAACTCAACTCGTCGTGTTTGGAGGAAGAAGAATGCTGAGTTGCACCATACCTACTGTAAGCCAAAACCTCCTTCCATAAGTGAGAGCATTGAAGATGGAACGTGGCTGGGTCTTCCAGCATGACAATGATCCCAAACACACCGCTCGGGCAACGAAGGAGTGGCTCCGTAAAAAGCATTTCAAGGTCCTGGAGTGGCCTAGCCAGTCTCCAGACCTCAACCCCATAGAAAGAGGAATCGATTCTTGGTTATTGCACTTTCCTTTTACTTTTCAAATTTTGGTTCTGTCAGAGGGAAACGGAAACAGAAATCAACTACCGAAAACTATTTCTTTTCAGTCATTGCTTTATCCTGATCAGGGTCGTGGTGGGTCCAGGTCACACTAGAAAACAGTGGGTGAAAAGCAATAACTCACTCTCACTCCTAAATTAGACAATCCACCTGCTGCACGTTACAGAGTAGAGCAAATCTATTAAAATGCTGTTAATAATTAAACATTTTAACATAATAAATGCTACACCCCGATCAGGGTCGTGGTGGGTCCCCGTTCTACTAGGAAACAATCCAACACAATTCCCAGACGTCACACATTTAGTTATTTGCTCCTAGAGTAACAAACCCACCTTCTGTGTGTTATAAGGCAAAGCATCAAGCCAGTTCATTACCAGGCATCACTCACTTACTCACACCTAGGGGCAAATTACACTGACCAATCCACCTTCTGCATGTTTTTGGATGTGGGAGCAAGCCAGAGTAACAAGTAAAAACTCTCAGTAGTCTGAGGACAAGGTTCAAACCCAGATCTCCAGGACTCACACCACCCTGCCTACTAAACAAACACATTCTGGGGTATGGTGGTGCAACCAGTAGTGCTTTAGAACCCTGGTCATGTTTTGCGAGCAGTTTGGCATGTTCTCCTTAGATTCATGTTCTTTGTTTTCCTTTCTAACATGCCTGCAGGTGGATAGGTTACAGACAGTGCAAGGCTAGGTTTAAACCCAGAGCCCTATGACCCTGGAGCCGTGCAGCACCCACACTACCTGTCTCCGCTGCTAGAGTGGGTGTGCCACACAGCAACGTGGCTCCTGGGGACCTGAGTTCGAATCCCTGCCTCTGGTCCACTGTCTGTAAGGAGTTTGGCATATTCTCTGTATGCTCAGGTGAACCAGTGTGTCAAAAGTATTGAGACGCCCCTTCTGATTATTGAATTTATGTGTTTAAGTTGCGACAGTTGCTAATAGATATAAATAAATAAAGTAAAGGAAATGCTTCGAACTTTACAGCAACAGTTTAGGGAAGGTCCTTTCCGGTTCCACCATGACTGTGCTCTATGAATACATAAAGACAAGAAACACCAGTGTCCTGCTCCACTCAACAGCTCTGGAATGAACCGGCGTACAAATGCTGTCATGTTTTGACTGAACAGGCACAAATTCCCACAGAAATACTTCAAAATCATGTGATAAGCATTCAAATACTTCTGTCCAGTGCACGTCTGTAACTCTCACAACGTCATGGATGCAAATCTGATGTATTTGCTTGTTTTAGCATTTCCATGTTTTAGTACAAAAGGTCAAAAGCGGAGCTTGAACTTACAAAACGTGCTAGTTGTAGTGAGTTTGGCATGTTCTTCCCATGTTTTCTCGTGTCCCGTGTCCTTCCGCTTCTCAAACACACGTCGGTAGGTGGGATGGCTGCTGTCAGAAGCCCACCTTTGAATCAGTGTGTGAATATGTGAGTGTATGATGGACTGTGAGTTCTGTGTGTTTCTTCAGGTGGCACCACACCCACCGCGACCCTGATGAGGCTGTTCTAGGTAGTGTGGCTGTAATTTTGTATTCAATTCACACTTGTAGGCATGTTTTAAGCAGTGAGGACCAATCATGTTGGCCCCATTCTAAAAGCAGCCAATAGAATAGATTTACAGTCAAGACGTTTAGTTCACATTGCTTACAGTACTAGTAGTTTAGTAAAACACGGTTTTTAGAGGAATGACCTGTTCTAGGTAGTGTGGCTGTAATTTTATATGCTATACACACACTTGTAGGCATGTTGGCCCCAAGCTTAGAGCAGCCAATAAAAATAGATTTACACAGTCAAAACGTTTAGTAATCATTACTTACAGTACTAGTTCTTCACCACTAGATGGCGGCATGATCTTATATACAGTGAGGTGGAACAGGTAGTGTGGCTGTAATTTTATGTTCCTTACACACTTGTATGCATGTTTTGAGCTGTGAGGACCAATCATTTTGGCCCCATTCTAAGAGCAGCCAATATAAACAATAGATTTACACAGTCAAAACGTTTAGTTCACATTGCTTACAGTACTAGTACTTCACCACTAGATGGCGACATGTCCCTAAATACAGTAAGGTGGAATAAGCAGTGCAGCGCTTTCTGAAGTGGTGGTCTGTCCTAGGTATAGTTTTATATGCTATACACACTTGTAGGCATGTTTTAAGCTGTGAGGACCAATCATGTTGGCCACATTCTAAGAGCAGCCAATAAAAAAACAGATTTACACAAGTGTACGTTAAGACTTGTAGTTTACATTGCTTACAGTACTAGTACTTCACCACTAGATGGCGACATGTCTTCATGTACAGTGAGGTGGACCAAACACTGCAGTGTTTTTTAAAGTGGTGACCTGTTCTATGTAGTGTGGCTGTAATTTTATATGCTATACACACTTGTACGCATGTTTTAAGCTGTGGGGCCCAATCATGTTGGCCCCATGCTTAAAGCAGCCAATAAAAAACAGATTTACATCTGCCTAGTCAAGACGTTTAGTAATCACTGCACAGTACCAGTACTTCACCACTAGATGGCGACATGACCTTATATACATTGAGGTGGACCAAGAACTGCAGCGCTTTTTGGAGGGGTGGTCTGTTCTAGGTAGTGTGGCTGTAATTTTATATTCTATACACACTTGCAGGGATGGACTGGCCATCGGGAGGGTCGGGAGTTTTCCCGGTGGGCCGCTCTGTATGTGGGCCGCTGAGGGAGTGAATAATAAATTCTGTTTTAAATATTCCTGAATAATAATCCTGAAGTGTGCATTGGCCCACCACAGTATCCTCACTGCATGTCCATTGGCCAATCACAGAAATGTCCCTCCGCCAGGATAAACCGTAATCACAAGCACCAGTACAAAAGCTATGAATGAGTGCGAGATGGAGAAAGGGTCGAAAAAGCGTAAAGGAGGTGCAGAAAAAGCCCGTGATAAAAAAACAGAAAAAGCTGCAAGCAGATGCAGAAAAGTGCAGGAAACTGGACAACCTGTTTGGAAAAGTTAGAGTTCAGAGCCTCTGCTTCGTTAGTAACGCCGTTTAAGAAGAGACTGTGGGCCCATCTCAAATGTCGCCTATGCCCTACTTAGGGTACTGCCTAACAGTACAAAACATTTATTTTAACAGTCACTGAATGATTAATAAGTAGTTATCTAATCTACTGTTGGATACCAGGGGCTTTAAACCAGCCGTTTTAAGGACGATTTTTGTAAAAGTTCTATGATGTCATGTCAAACATAGTGCACTACATAGGGCGGTGGATATAATTTGAGATGGTACCATTAGTCTCTGCTCTTCAGAAAAAGTAAACACTATCTTGTCCTCTATAATACAGAAAGGAAAATGCAGCTGTTCAGGACATTTTTTAGAGTGATTATGTGCAGAGCTCACATGGTTCATTTCCCTTGTCAACATATAAAGTATTTATTTCTTTGCTCATCGGAGCAATGCACTAATTTGGAACAAACGTGAATCACGTGTGAATAAAAGTGCGAAAAAAGCATATTTACCAGTGTTGAAGGTTTAATGAAAGAAAGGTTTAATTTTATTTCTTGCGGTTTAATGAGACAGGATGGGGAAATCCAATAGAACCATTTAAGAAATTGTAAATTTTATGTGTGTGATAGATGGATAGAACTATTAATCCCAAAGGAAAGTGTTGGAAATATATATATATTTGTTTGTAGTTATTTTTTTATTATTTTAATTTTTATTATAGTGAGTTATTAACTTTAGTGGTAAGATAGATGAAAACTATTAATATCAATCATCTAACATTTGATTAGGGGGTGATCTGTGTGGCGCGATGTGCTTGTAGTGGGCTGGTCAAGAAAAAAGTCCAGGGCTGAATTTTGTTCCCAGTCCAGCCCTGCACACTTGTATGCATGTTTTAAGCTGTGGGGCCCAACCATGTTAGCCCCATGCTGATAGCAGCCAATAAAAGAGATTTACAGTCAAGACTTTTAGTTTACATTGCTTACAGTACTATAGTAGTTCACCACTAGATGACGACATGTCTTCATGTACAGTGAGATGAAAGAAGTACTGAAGTGCTTTTTGAAGGGGTGGTCTGTCCTAGGTAGTGTGGCTGTAATTTTATATTATATACACACTTGTATGCATGTTTTAAGCTGTGAGGACCAATCACCAGAGCAGCCAATTAAAAAACAGATTTACATCGCCCTAGTCAAGACGTTTAGTAATCATTGTTTACAGTACTAGTACTTTACCACTAGATGACCTTAAATACTGTGAGGTGGAACAAGCAGTGTAGCGCTCTTTAGAGGGGAGGTCTGTCCTAGGTAGTGTGGCTGTAATTTTATATTCTATACACACTTGTACGCATGTTTTAAGCTGTGGGGCCCAATCATGTTGGCCCCATGCTGAGAGCATCCCTAAAAATGTTCCACATTTTGGCCATATTCTAAGAGCAGGCAATAAAAACAGATGTACATCGGCCTACGTTAAGGCGTTTAGTTTACATTGCTTACAGTACTAGTAGTTCACCACTAGATGGCGACATGATCTTATATACAGTGAGGTGGAACAAGTACTAAAGCGCTTTTTAGAGGGCTGACCTGTCCTAGGTAGTGTGGCTTTAAATTCATATTTTCTACACACTTGTACGTATGTTTTAAGCTGTGGGGCCCAACTATGTTGGCCCCATGCAGAGAGCAGCCAATAAAAATAGATTTACACAGTCAAAACGTTTAGTTCACATTGCTTACAGTACTAGTACTTCACCACTAGATGGCGACATGTCTTCATGGGATGACCTGTCCTAGGTAGTGTGGCTGTAATTTCATGTTCTTTACTCTTTCTTTAGGGCAAATAGAACCTAGCTTTAAGGTGTGTTTAGTACATTTGGGATGTTTTATGCTTTTTAACTTTAGTTCAATTCTATGGTGGACAGACTCTACCATACCGATAGACCTCATAAACAAAGTGGCTTATTATCCTTGTAAAGAACTTAAGAACAGCTGATCCATGACTTTCCATCTCAGTTAATCCTGCAAGAACTATAGTGGAATAGTGTTAATGGGATATTCTTATAGCCAAAAGTATGTGGACACCAGACCATGGGGCAGCAAAGGGGCAGTATCCACATCTCTGGCACAGAAAGCCTGGTGGGGCACAATAAACTCTGTATAGGTGCTGAGTTTATTGTGCTCCACCAGGCTTTCTGAGCCAAAGACGCCACCGACGTCACCAATTCTGCCAGTTGGTGGGTCCAAAAATCCACCAGAGTTCCAGAAGCTTGTTGATGGTCCTCAAAATGGTCCAAATGAAGGTAAAAAAGAGTCTTTTAACTCTAAATGCTTCTAACTTTGCAGTGTTTGATGATCACTGATGTAATTTAGCGACACTTTTAATTAAAAGTATAAAGTTTCGGTGTCCTCGTCCGCGAGGCAGATTCTCCTCGGGCGCTTCTTAACACTTTCTAAAACACATATCTCTCCCAGAGCCAATTAAAAGCAGCTCGCAAGACTTCACACGATGTGGCAGCCGAAGGAACGAAGCATCTGGAATCCAGGCCCAGCGTGGAGCTCCTTCGTCTCAGGCACTTAGCGCCATCACACCAGCTAACCGCTAACCGCTCAGGAAATTTTACCTGAACCAGAAAAAGAGGAAGACAGGAAGTCTTTATGCAGAGGAACATAAAAGGAACGTCTACATCATAACATACATAGATGGATTAATGTCGGATGGATGGAAGGATGGATTACACCGATCAGCCATAACATTAAAACCACCTCCTTGTTTCTACACTCACTGTCCATTTGAGCAGCTCCACTTACCATATAGAAGCACTTTGTGGTTCTACAATTACTGACTGTAGTCCATCTGTTTCTCTGCATGCTTTGTTACCCCCTTTCACCCTGTTCTTCAATGGTCAGGACCCCCACAGGACCACCACAGAGCAGGTATTATTTAGGTGGTGGATCATTCTCAGCACTGCAGTGACACTGACATGGTGGTGGTGTGTTAGTGTGTGTTGTGCTGGTATGAGTGGATCAGACACAGCAGCACTGATGGAGTTTTTAAACACCTCACTGTCACTGCTGGACTGAGAATAGTCCACCAACCAAAAATATCCATCCAACAGCACCCCGTGGGCAGCGTCCTGTGACCACTGATGAAGGTCTAGAAGATGACCAACTCAAACAGCAGCAATAGATGAGCGATCGTCTCTGACTTTACATCTACAAGGTGGATCGACTAGGTAGGAGCGTCTAATACAGTGGACAGTGAGTGAACAGGGTATTTAAAAACTCCAGCAGCGCTGCTGTGTCTGATCCACTCATACCAGCACAACACACACTAACACACCAGCACCATGTCAGTGTCACTGCAGTGCTGAGAATGATCCACCACCTAAATAATACCTGCTCTGTGGTGGTCCTGTGGGGGTCCTGACCATTGAAGAACAGCATGAAAGGGGGCTAACAAAGCATGTAGAGAAACAGATGGACTACAGTCAGTAATTGTAGAACTACAAAGTGCTTCTATATGGTAAGTGGAGCTGATAAAATGGACAGTGAGTGTAGAAACAAGGAGGTGGTTTTAATGTTATGGCTGATTGGTGTATTTTCCAGCCTGCATTGGAACAAGCGCCATAAGAATACAGAGAGAGTAGTGTGGACTTCCACACGTCCTAAGACTCTAAAGAACAGCACAGTCATGCAGGGTGTGGGGTCACATTATTGCAAGGGTGGTGGAAGATTACAGAAGGAGTAGCATGGTCTTCTGTACACATTGAGCTCTTGGAGTTCACAGGGGAAATGAGCATATCAAAACGGGCACAGAAAAGTAGAAGACCGTAAAAAATGGGACACAATAAAATTGATAGAGACTAAAGAATAACAGAAGGAAAAAAAAACAGAGCCGCAGACAGATTGAGGTGGGCCGTCCATCCTCTGCTGTCTAACACTCCCACAGTCCGACCTGCAGCATAACCAGTGTGTGTGTGTGTGTGTGTGTGTGTGTGTGTGTGTGTGTGTGTGTGTGCGCTTCCACAGCCTGTTCCCCACAGACCCTCAGCGGAGGCGTCACATGTGCGCTAAACGGATCCAGACCGCAACAACTGCTGCCGCGTTCGTGGCCAGGACGGGCCGAGGCGGCGGCCGCGTCCCATTAAACACGAGCTGTGTTTAATTTCAACAGGGCCGAGGGCGCGGGCTCGTGTGGGGCCTCGGTAGGCCCCTGGCGCAGATGTTTAGGGGCCTTTGTTAGCTGGAGAGCACCCTTAATTGTTTTCCTCCTGGACGCGACGCCAGGCCGGGCTGCCAATGTGTGCGTTTGTGTGTGCCCGTGCCGTCTGCGCCCAAACCCGGCTTCCTGGATGCGTACGAATAGATCTGTGCTGAATGAATGCGAGGCAGGCGGCTGGTTTACACCGTTTGTTCTGTTATTGTCAAGTGAAATGGTTTAGGAGCAACAACCGCTTGACTAGGAAGCCCCACAAGCTCGGAGAACAAAATTTTTATCCCTCCACAGTTCCCCCTTGAGTGGTGTAAAGCACATCACCATTAGTCTCCAGAGCAGAGGGAACATTTTCCTCTGGACTTGGTGGGTTTGATGTGTCATTCGATGCGATTTGATTGGCTGTGTGTCTGTGGAGGGCGGGCACATGGCTGAAACAGGGTTCATTACAACCCCTGCTGGCTGGTCGAGGGGACCGGTGGGTGGGTGCTTGGGGCGGCTTGATCAGGGATGGCAGCTCAGAGACTCCGCCCCTGGCAGGTGAAAAGAAGCGCTCGGTGACACGTCTGGTATTGGTGGGTTTGACGCGTCACTCGATGCGATTCGATTGGCTGCGTGTCTGTAGGGGGAGGGACGACAGCTGAAACAGGGTTCATCGTGACCCCTGCTGGCCAGTCGAGGTGCCTGCACGGTGGGTTGGTGGATATGTGGGGCGGCTGATCAGGGATGACAGCTCAGAGACTCCGCCCCTGGCAGGTGAAAAGATGCGCTCGGTGACACGTCTGGTTTTGGTGGATTTGACGCATCATTCAATGTGATTTTATTGGCTGTGTCTATAGAGGGAGGGACTATGGTTGAAACAGGGTTTATTACGACCCCTGCTGGCCAGTCGAGGTGCCTGCTCGGTGGGTGGGGGGGGCGGCCGATCAGGGATGGCAGGTCAGAGACTCCGCCCCTGGCAGGTGAAAAGAAGCGTTTGGCGACACGTCTGGTTTTGGTAGGTTTGACACGTCATTTGTTGCGATTCGATTGGCTGCGTGCCTGTAGGGGGAGGGACGACGGCTGAAACAGGGTTCATTACGACTCCTGCTGGCCGGTCGAGGTGCCTGCACGGTGGGTGGGTGGTCAGGTGGGGCGGCCAATCAGGGATGGCAGGTCAAAAGAAGCGCTCAGCGACACGTCTGGTTGACGCGTCATTCGATGCGATTCGATTGGCTGCGTGTCTGTTCATTGTGACCCCTGTCGAGGTGCCTGCACCGTGGGTGGGTGGTCAGGTGGGGCGGCCAATCAGGGATGGCAGGTCAAAAGAAGCGCTCAGCGACACGTCTGGTCTTTGACGCGTCATTCGATGCGATTCGATTGGCTGCGTGTCTGTTCATTGTGACCCCTGCTGGCCGGTCGAGGTGCCTGCACGGTGGGTGGGTGGGGCGGCTGATCAGGGATGGCAGGTGAAAAGAAGCGCTTGGCGACACGTCTGGTTTTGGAGGGTTTGATGCATCGTGGATCATGGAGACAGCTTTGAAGTGTGGTGGAGGATGCTCCATAAAGAAATGCTTAGCTGAGAGCTTCAACAGCTTTGGGATGAATTAGAAAGCTGACCGGTAGCCAGACCTTATACAGTAAATCCACCTCACAAAGCTCTTGTGTGTATGGAAGTGAATCCCGGCAGTCATGTTTCAAAATCTAGGCCGGTATAGCAAGGGTTAGGGGCCTTGCTCAGGGGCCCCAGCAGTGGTAACTAGGTGGTGGTGGGGCTTAAACCAGCAACCTTCTGATAATCCGTCCAGTACCTCAAGTGCTGGCACAGCTGGCATTGTGGGTGCTGCGCAGCAACTAGGGTCCTGAGGACCTGGGTTCGAGTCTCATCTCGTATTCCGGTTCCCACCTACAAGTGGCTACACTCATTTTTCCTCTGGTGTGAGTGAGTGAGTGGGACCCACAGTGACCCTGACCAGGGTAAAGCGTTAGGAGATATAAAGGAACACGTGCACACACTGAGCATTAATTAATTCATTCATTCATTCATTTGTATAATTCTTTGTTTATTAATTAATTAATTAATTAATTAATTAATTTATTTATTAATTAATTAATTAATTTATTTATTCATTTATTCATTCATTCATTCATTCATTCATGTATTTATTTATTTATTTATTCATTCATTTATTTATTCATTCATTTATTTATTCATTTATTTATTTATTCAATTATTTATTTATTCATTTATTTATTTATTTATTTATTCATTCATTTATTTATTCATTCATTTATTTATTCATTTATTTATTTATTCAATTATTTATTTATTTATTTATTTATTCATTTATTCAATTATTCAATTATTTGTTTACTCACTCACTCACTCATTCATTTATTCTTTTATTTATTTATTTATTTATTTATTCATTTATTTATTTATTCATTCATTTATTTACTCACTCCTCTCTCACTCACTCATTCATTCATTTACTCACTCACATTAACTAATTTATTAATTTATTTATTTGTTTGCTCATAAATAATTCATTTATTCATTTGTTCTTTAATTAATTTCTTCATTTGTTTATTCATTTATTCATTTGTTTGCTCATTTATTAATTAATTCATTTATTTATTTGTTCATTAATTCATTCATTCATTCACTTATTCATTTCTTTGTTTCTTAATTTGTTCATTTGTTTACTCATTCATTCATTTTTTTTTTTTATTTATTAATTGATTCAGTTATATTTTAATTCATTCATTTATTCATTCATTTGTTTGCTCATTAATTAATTCATTCATTAATTTGTTCATTAATTAATTCATTCATTCATTTGTTCATTCATTAAATTATTCATTCATTCACTTATTTTTTTTAATCAATTCACTTGTTTGTTTGTTAATGAATTTGTTCCTTTCATTTGTTTATTAAGAATGAATGAATTCTGAGGAATGTCTGAGGAAGGAGGGTGAATGAAGCCCTGTGATAGACTGGTTTGCTGTCTGTTGTGTTCCTGCCTCGTGCCCAGTGTTTCCTGGTGGACCTGGACCCACCACCATGATTTTATTACATTGATATGATCAAATATTATTGAAAGCTGCTTTAAATCAGGAACTTGTGTTACCAGGCGTCCACGTTCACCCTGCACACGCAGCTAAACTTACTCATGCTAACGGGCTAACACTTCCATTGCCCACAATGCACCTCTTCCCTCGAAACTCAACCCTCAGGTCCCTCAGTCTGATCAGTGCTGGGTTACCAACATTGTATCGTCTGTGTTCTCTTAGTTACTGTTAACTCTTGTGATCACACCGCTTCAAGTTACCTGCAGGAGCAGCTTGTTTGTTTACGTGGAAAATTTCTCTGCTGAATCTGATTGGTGTCTATAAAGATTTTATTTATGTTTATACACCCTATGGACAAAAGTATTGGGACGCCACTTCTGATTATTGAGTTGCTAACAGGTGTAATAAATCATATGAAGGAAATTATATGATTCCAACTTAACAGCAACAGTTTAGGGAAGAACCCAAACAGACATCAAAGTCTTGTGTGAAGCCTCCTCAGAAGAGCAGCTGTTGTATTATGTGTGTGTGTGTGTGTGTGTGTGTGTTGATTCATATCTGTCAGTTTCATCCAGTGTTAGTGACTCAGACTCCGCCTCCGAATCATGTGATTGACAGTTCAGTGAAACACACACACACACACACACACACACACACACACGTTCAGAACTGCAGTATTCTAATGAGGTCAAAAACAACTGACTCATCAGTTATCCAATCAAACACTCAGTCATGAACTGATTCAGAACACACACACACACACACACACACACTATACATACACACTATACACACACTATATACACACACAATATACATACACACTATATACACACATTATTATCATTATAGCACTGTCGTCTCACAGCAAGAAGGTCCTGGGTTCGAATCCCAGGTGGAGCAGTCAGGGTCCTTTCTGTGTGGACTTCTCACAGTGGCTTTGTGAGTGTGTGTGTGTGTGTGTGTGTGTGTGTTTGTGTGTGTGCACTGTGATGAACACACACACACACACACACTAGTGTAACTAATCATTTAATCTGTAAATCTGATGAAACCTCAGAGACTCATTAGTTGTAAAGAGGTTGTAACAAGGTCTATAGTATGATGCCTCTGTGTGTGTGTGTGTGTGTGTGTGTGTGTGTGTGTGTGAGTGTGTGTGAGAGAGTTGTTGATGTCTGTGAACTGTTAGTTTGTTGGGTTCTAAAAACTGTTACACACTGAGGTGCTTCACAAGGTTTTATAGTGTGTGTGTGTGTGTGTGTGTGTGTGAAAGGACAATGTAGTGTGAATGTAAAACAAGCTCATTAGTGGTGACTGTGCTGTACCAACATTTATACCATTGTAGTGTGTGTGTGTAAGTAATAATAATAATAATAATAATAATAATAATAAAAATTATATTAATAATAAAAGTAATAATAATAAAAACAATAATAATAAAAGTAATAATAACAACAACAGTAATAATAATATTAATAATAATAATAAAAGTAATAATAAAAAAGTAATAATAACAATAATAACAATATTAATAATAATAATAAAAGTAATAATAACAATAATAATCATATTAATAATAATAATAAAAGTGATAATAATAAAAGTAATAATAATAATAATAATAATAATAATAATAATAATAATGATTATACATGATGACCTCCTTTCTTGTTTAGCGTGTGTGTTCTACTTTACACCAGTGGTACCACAGTGATTAATGTACTGGACTAGTTATAAAAAAACCATCATCACTGGGTTGTGATTGTTGGGCCCTTGAGCAAGACCCTTATTCATCAGTTGTTTAGACTGTATTTATTTTACATTGCTGTGTGTGTGTGTGTGTGTGTGTTGGATCGATACTCACTAGGAGTTAAATGTTAATGATTAAGTAACGTGTGAAACTATAATGAAGTGACACGACCGCCATTAACCAGGGAGATGGACGCTAGTGTGTGTGTGCGTTTGTGTGTGTGTGTGTATGTGTGTGTATGTGTGTGTGTTGAACACTCCCCAAACACAAGCACAAAATAGGTGCAAATTAAAATAACACAAGGACAGAGGGGAACCGTTCGGCCCTTTATCTCAAAATATCCAAATTTTTTTTGTGGTTCTACTTTTGACAGTTAAATGATAATAATATAACATACACACACACACACACACACATATATATATATATATATGTATATATATATATATACAGTGTATCACGAAAGTGAGTACACCCCTCACATTTCTGCAAATATTTCATTATATCTTTTCATGGGACAACACTATAGACATGAAACTTGGATATAACTTAGAGTAGTCAGTGTACAGCTTGTATAGCAGTGTAGATTTACTGTCTTCTGAAAATAACTCAACACACAGCCATTAATGTCTAAATAGCTGGCAACATAAGTGAGTACACCCCACAGTGAACATGTCCAAATTGTGCCCAAATGTGTCGTTGTCCCTCCCTGGTGTCATGTGTCAAGGTCCCAGGTGTAAATGGGGAGCAGGGCTGTTAAATTTGGTGTTTTGGGTACAATTCTCTCATACTGGCCACTGGATATTCAACATGGCACCTCATGGCAAAGAACTCTCTGAGGATGTGAGAAATAGAATTGTTGCTCTCCACAAAGATGGCCTGGGCTATAAGAAGATTGCTAACACCCTGAAACTGAGCTACAGCATGGTGGCCAAGGTCATACAGCGGTTTTCCAGGACAGGTTCCACTCGGAACAGGCTTCGCCAGGGTCGACCAAAGAAGTTGAGTCCACGTGTTCGGCGTCATATCCAGAGGTTGGCTTTAAAAAATAGACACATGAGTGCTGCCAGCATTGCTGCAGAGGTTGAAGACGTGGGAGGTCAGCCTGTCAGTGCTCAGACCATACGCCGCACACTGCATCAACTCGGTCTGCATGGTCGTCATTTCAGAAGGAAGCTGACGCACAAGAAAGCCAGCAAACAGTTTGCTGAAGACAAGCAGTCCAAGAACATGGATTACTGGAATGCCCTGTGGTCTGACGAGACCAAGATAAACTTGTTTGGCTCAGATGGTGTCCAGCATGTGTGGCGGCGCCCTGGTGAGAAGTACCAAGACAACTGTATCTTGCCTACAGTCAAGCATGGTGGTGGTAGCATCATGGTCTTGGGCTGCATGAGTGTTGCTGGCACTGGGGAGCTGCGGTTCATTGAGGGAAACATGAATTCCAACATGTACTGTGACATTCTGAAACAGAGCATGATCCCCTCCCTTCGAAAACTGGGCCTCATGGCAGTTTTCCAACAGGATAACGACCCCAAACACAACCTCCAAGATGACAACTGCCTTGCTGAGGAAGCTGAAGGTAAAGGTGATGGACTAAACCCAATTGAGCACCTGTGGCGCATCCTCAAGTGGAAGGTGGAGGAGTTTAAGGTGTCTAACATCCACCAGCTCCGTGATGTCATCACGGAGGAGTGGAAGAGGATTCCAGTAGCAACCTGTGCAGCTCTGGTGAATTCCATGCCCAGGAGGGTTAAGGCAGTGATAATAATGGTGGTCACACAAAATATTGACACTTTAGGCACAATTTGGACATGTTCACTGTGGGGTGTACTCACTTATGTTGCCAGCTATTTAGACATTAATGGCTGTGTGTTGAGTTATTTTCAGAAGACAGTAAATCTACACTGCTATACAAGTTGTACACTGACTACTCTTAGTTATATCCAAGTTTCATGTCTATAGTGTTGTCCCATGAAAAGATATAATGAAATATTTGCAGAAATGTGAGGGGTGTACTCACTTTCGTGATACACTGTATATATATATACTGTATATATATATATAAACCCCATTTCACCAAAAGATCAGTCTGTACAGGCAGTGATGGCTCGTGGCTCACCACTGTGTTCCAAACTTAATAAGATCATTAATTAGCTCAAAAACAAAACTTCTCAACACAAATACAAACAATCCAGGTTTTTCACCACCTACTGTCCATAATATTGTAAAAATGAATCCAGTGAAATCACAATCATTTACTGACACTGAAGGACCCAGCACAGGAAAATCACAAGAGCATTGTTCAACCTCCACCACACTTCACAGCTGGCACTACACACACCTTAATCACAGAGTCCAGCGCTGGTGTAGCATGTGTGATTCATGAAGCTCCTGATCTCTGCTCCACAGGAGAAGCTGCAGAACTGTCTGTTCCACACCTGACCTCAATGAACCTTGATTCAACTGGATTGAATTATTAGCTGCTAAGTCCATGATAATAATAATAATAATAATAATAATAATAATAATAATAATAATAATAATAGCAGGCCGCTCAGGTGGCGCAGCAATAAAAACACAAGCTGGAACCAGAGATCTCGAATACATCTTATTGAATCTCAGCTCTGCCTGCCAACTGGGCTGAGCGGCCACATGAACAACAATTGGCCTGTTGTTCAGATATGGGCGGGACTAAGCCGGATATGGACTCTCTCATAACGAATGCAACTACAACCTCTGCTGGCTGATTGATGGCGCCTGCACAGAGACGAGGAAGGAGTGTGTTGATCAGGGTGTGTCTCTCCGTACACAGTTATGATCCGCATTGCACTCGTCAAATGTAGGTGATAAGATGCATACGGCTGCTGCCGACGTGTCGGAGGGGGCGTGGGTTAGCTTCGGTCTCGCTAAAGTCAGGAGAAAAAAAAAGGGGAGAAAATGCAAAAACTAAATATAATAATAATAAAAATTAAAATAAAAACAAAATATAATAATAATAAAAATGTAAATATAATAATAATAATAATATAAAAATAATAATAAAAATGTAAATATAATAATAATAATATACAAAATTATAATAATAATAAAAATGTAAATATAAAAAAATAATAACAATAATATAAAATAATAACAATAATATTAAGAATAGTAAAAATTTAAATAATAACATTATTATAGTAAAAATTAAAATAATAATAATAGTAAAATTACAAATAATAATAATGAAAATTAAAATAATATTAATAGTAAAACAATTATAATAATGATGATAACAATAGTACAATTAAAAATAGTAATAATAATAATAATAATAGTAATAATAATAATAGTAATAATAATAATAGTAATAATTTTATTATTAGACTGTCTGACTGTGACCTTAACCACACTAAACACTTTTGGGATGAAGTGGAATGCTGACTGAGAGCCAGGCCTTCCTATTCAACATCAGTACCTCAAACTGTAATGTTAATGAGAGTAAACGTTACTGTAAACGTGCTCGTCTCTGTTGTACTGTATTGATGTGTGTGTGTGTGTGTGTGTGAGGAGGGTGTGGTGAGATTTTTGGGGTGTAAAATAACTTCACACGTCGTGTAAACGCAGACGTGGAGACTCGGACTCTTTCTGAAATCGTCTGTGTGTTACGCTTCTGTTTGTGTCGACACGTCCACTTTCTTCTGAAACGTGTGATATAAAGAGGAGAGAGTCGAACTCGTGAGAACTGAAGAACGTGTTTAATACACACGTCACAAATCTCAACATACACACGTGTGTTATATTTCATATCATTTATTTATCTAAGATTGTTGTTTTTGTAAATGTAAAACGTGTAATTGTGTATAAGTGTGTGTGTAAGTGTGTGTAGGTGTGACTGTGTGTGTATGTGTATAAATGTGTGTGTTAATGTGTGTGAGTGTGTGTAGCTGTATGAGTGCGTGTGTTTAATTATGTATGAGTGTTTGTGTAATTGTGTATAAATGTGTGTGAGTGTGTGTAGGTGTATGAGTGTGTGTGTTTAATTATGTATGAGTGTTTGTGTAATTGTGTATAAATGTGTGTGAGTGTGTAGGTGTATGAGTGTGTGTGTTTAATTATGTATGAGTGTTTGTGTAATTGTGTATAAATGTGTGTGTTTATTTGTGTGTAAGTGTGTGTAGGTGTGACTGTGTGTGTATAAATGTGTGTGTTAATGTGTGTGAGTGTGTGTAGGTGTGACTGTGTGTGTATAAATGTGTGTGTTAATGTGTGTGAGTGTGTGTAGCTGTATGAGTGTGTGTGTTTAATTATGTATGAGTGTTTGTGTAATTGTGTATAAATGTGTGTGAGTGTGTGTAGGTGTATGAGTGAGTGTGTTTAATTATGTATGAGTGTGTGTGTGTAATTGTGTATAAATGTGTGTGTGTGTGAGTGTGTGTAGGTGTATGAGTGCGTGTGTTTAATTATGTATGAGTGTTTGTGTAATTGTGTATAAATGTGTGTGTATGTGTAATTGTGTATAAATGTGTGTGAGTGTGTGTAGGTGTATGAGTGTGTGTGTTTAATTATGTATGAGTGTGTGTCTGTAATTGTGTATAAATGTGTGTGTTTATTTGTGTGTAAGTGTATGAGTGTGTGTGTTTATTTGTGTGTAAGTGTACGAGTGTGTGTGTTTATTTGTGTGTAAGTGTATGAGTGTGTGTGTGTTTATGTGTGTAGGTGTATGAGTGTGTGTGTGTAATTGTGTATTAATGTGTGTGTGTGAGTGTGTGTGTGTTTAATTATGTATGAGTGTGTGTATGTGTAATTGTGTATAAATGTGTGTAGGTGTGACTGTGTGTATGTGTATTAATGTGTGTGTGTGTGAGTGTGTGTGTGTTTAATTATGTATGAGTGTGTGTATGTGTAATTGTGTATAAATGTGTGTAGGTGTGACTGTGTGTATGTGTATTAATGTGTGTGTGTGTGAGTGTGTGTGTGTTTAATTATGTATGAGTGTGTGTATGTGTAATTGTGTATAAATGTGTGTAGGTGTGACTGTGTGTATGTGTATTAATGTGTGTGTGTGTGAGTGTGTGTGTGTTTAATTATGTATGAGTGTGTGTATGTGTAATTGTGTATAAATGTGTGTAGGTGTGACTGTGTGTATGTGTATAAATGTGTGTGTGTGAGTGTGTGTGTGTTTAATTATGTATGAGTGTGTGTATGTGTAATTGTGTATAAATGTGTGTAGGTGTGACTGTGTGTATGTGTATAAATGTGTGTGTGTGAGTGTGTGTGTGTTTAATTATGTATGAGTGTGTGTATGTGTAATTGTGTATAAATGTGTGTAGGTGTGACTGTGTGTGTATGTGTATAAATGTGTGTGAGTGTGTGTAGGTGTATGAGTGTGTGTTTAATTATGTATTAGTGTTTGTGTAATTGTGTATAAATGTGTGTGTTTATTTGTGTGTAAGTGTATAAATGTGTGTGTTTAATTATGTATGAGTGTGTGTGTGTTTAATTATGTATAAATGTGTGTGTTTATTTGTGTGTAAGTGTATAAATGTGTGTATTTATGTGTGTAAGTGTATAAATGTGTGTAAGTGTATAAATGTGTGTATGTGTATGCGTGTGTGTGTTTATGTGTGTAGGTGTATGTGTGTGTGTGTTAAATTATGTATGAGTGTGTGTATAAATTATTAAATTATGTGTATTTATACACATAATTGTGTATAAATGTGTGTGTGTATTTGTGTGTAAGTGTATGCGTGTGTGTGTTTGTGTGTAGGTGTGAGTGTGTGTGTTTAATTATGTATGAGTGTTTGTGTAATTGTGTATAAATGTGTGTGTTTATGTGTGTAAGTGTGTGTATGTGTGACTGTATGTGTATAAATGTGTGTGAGTGTGTGTAGGTGTATGAGTGTGTGTGTTTAATTATGTATGAGTGTGTGTGTAATTGTGTATAAATGTGTGTGTTTATGTGTGTAAGTGTGTGTATGTGTGTGCTTATTTGTGTGTAAGTGTATAAGTGTGTGTGACTGTGTGTGTATAAATGTGTGTGTGTGTGAGTGTGTGTAGGTGTATGAGTGTGTGTGTAATTGTGTATAAATGTGTGTGTTTATGTGTGTAAGTGTGTGTATGTGTGACTGTGTGTGTATAAATGTGAGTGTGTGTGAGTGTGTGTAGGTGTATGAGTGTGTGTGTGTGTTTAATTATGTATGAGTGTGTGTGTAATTGTGTATAAATGTGTGTGTTTATGTGTGTAAGTGTGTGTATGTGTGACTGTGTGTGTATAAATGTGAGTGTGTGTGAGTGTGTGTAGGTGTATGAGTGTGTGTGTGTTTAATTATGTATGAGTGTGTGTGTAATTGTGTATAAATGTGTATGTTTATGTGTGTGTAGGTGTATAAGTGTGTGTGTATGTGTTTATGTGTGTGTAGGTGTATAAGTGTGTGTGTATGTGTTTATGTGTGTGTGTTTCATTGTGTATAAGTGTGTGTGTATGTGTTTATGTGTGTGTGTTTAATTGTGTATAAGTGTGTGTGTGTGTGTTTATGTGTGTGTGTTTAATTGTGTATAAGTGTGTGTGTGTGTGTTTATGTGTGTGTGTTTAATTGTGTATAAGTGTGTGTGTATGTGTTTATGTGTGTGTGTTTAATTGTGTATAAGTGTGTGTGTATGTGTTTATGTGTGTGTGTTTAATTGTGTATAAGTGTGTGTGTATGTGTTTATGTGTGTGTGTTTAATTGTGTATAAGTGTGTGTGTATGTGTTTATGTGTGTGTGTTTCATTGTGTATAAGTGTGTGTGTATGAGTTTATGTGTGTGTGTTTAATTGTGTATAAGTGTGTGTGTATGTGTTTATGTGTGTGTGTTTCATTGTGTATAAGTGTGTGTGTATGTGTTTATGTGTGTGTGTTTCATTGTGTATAAGTGTGTGTGTATGTGTTTATGTGTGTGTGTTTCATTGTGTATAAGTGTGTGTGTTTCATTGTGTATAAGTGTGTGTGTATGAGTTTATGTGTGTGTGTTTAATTGTGTATAAGTGTGTGTGTATGTGTTTATGTGTGTGTGTTTAATTGTGTATAAGTGTGTGTGTATGTGTTTATGTGTGTGTGTTTATGTGTGTGTGTTTAATTGTGTGTAATTGTGTGTGTATGTGTTTATGTGTGTGTGTTTAATTGTGTATGAGTGTGTGTGTATGTGTTTATGTGTGTGTGTAATTGTTTATAAGTGTGAGTGTGTGTATGTGTGTTTGTGTGTGAGTGTTAAATTGTGTATAAGTGTGAGTGTGTATGTGTTTATGTGTGTGTGTGTGTGTGTGTGTGTGTATGAGACATGGTCACCCACTGTCCCTCACCTGGTGGCAGGTGTGAGTATAGAGTGCTGCTAGTGTGCAGCTCTCTCTGTGCTCCCCCAGTAGATGGGGCAGTTTGTCGAGGTCTGGGAGGGAGGTGAAGTCGGGGATGATGTTATTAAATTTAGGGAAGAATTGGGAGCGGACGTGGTGGTACTTGGTACACCGGGTGAGGAAGTGCAGCTCCGTCTCTACTGTACTGAGAGTGCAGTGCTGACACGACCTCTCCTCCCGGGGCAGCCAGGACCGGGTGTGTCGCCCCGTCTCCACGGCCAGGTCGTGTGCGCTCAGTCTGTACCTCGTCAGGGTGTTTCTTAATTTAGGGTCGGATACTGTGCTCAGATCATCTGCTGCACTGTAGTGTCTGTTTAGGGCCAAATAACAAATAACAACAAATAACAACAAATAACTAAACTGCATTTTACTCTGAGTTTTAGTTTCAGTTTCCCAATAGTTCAGATATTTAGTTCGGAGTTTTTGTGTAATTTGGTTTATTCTAATTGGGTTTGCAGATTTCTTCTGTTCCTGAGTCTTTATTGTGTTAGTGTGTGTTAGTGGTGTGTCGGCGTGTGTTATTACAGTGTCTGTGTGTGTTACTTGTGTATCTGTGTGTGTTAGTGGTGTATCGGTGTGTGTTAGTAATGTGTTTGTGTGTGTTATTAGGGTGTCTGTGTGTGTTAGTGGTGTATCTGTGTGTGTTAGAGTGTCTGTGTGTGTTATTAGTGTATCGGTGTGTGTTAGTGGTGTATCTGTGTGTGTTAGAGTGTCTGTGTGTGTTATTAGTGTATCGGTGTGTGTTAGTGGTGTATCTGTGTGTGTTACTGGTGTATCTGTGTGTGTTAGTGGTGTGTGGGTGTAGTGACTCAGGACCAGTTGGATGAGGGGACTGGTATGTTTGCTCAGCTCTTGGTGTTTCAGGGCTTTATAATGATAAGTTTGGGGGTCGCTCTCATTTAGATTGTTCCAGAAGTTGATTGCTCTTCTCTGTATGTTGATAATTAGAGGAAATCGGCCTAATTCTGCCCTGCACGCATTGTTCGTGGTGTGTCTGTGTGTGTTAGTGGTGTGTTGGAGTGTGTTGGTGGTGTGTTGGTGTGTGTTCGTGGTGTGTTGGTGTGTGTTAGTGGTGTGTTGGTGTGTGTTGGTGTGTGTTCGTTGTGTGTCTGTGCACCTTTAGGATGCTTTTACAGAACTCTGTGTGCAGGGTCTCTAATGGATGTTTGTCCCAATTATGGAATTGATGGTGTGTAAGCGAACCCCAAACTTCACTGCCATATAGAGCAATCGGTTCAATTATTGATTCAAAAATTTTAAGCCAGATTCGAATCGGAATTTCCACGAATGTTTGACGTTTTATGGCGTAGACGCCCTGCGAGCTTTTTCTCTCAGTTCATTTTCTGATGTTCAGTCCGAGGTAAGTATAATCTTTAGTGTGCTCAATTTCATGGTGTCCTAATTTATATGTGTGTTTAGTTCCCTGAGATCTGGCTCTTTTCTGGAAGGTCATAATTTTGGTCTTTTTGAGGTTGACTGTCAGGGCCCAGGTCTGACAGTACTGCTGCAGCAATACACACACACACACACACACACACACCCAATGTGAACAGCATCGTTAGAACGGTGGTGAAAGTGCCTGAGGCTATGCCGGCTCGAACAATGATCAATCCTGGAACAGCAATTGAAAAGAGGAGTCACACACACACACACACACACACACACACACACACACACTCACACACACACACACACACACACACCACCCGCTGCTTTAATTACCAGTATGCACCCCCTTCCTTCTTTTTTAGATCACCTATGGCTAATGAAACACACACACACACACACACACACACACACAGTTTACACAAAGACGACGGTTAATGGGGGGTCAAGAAAGGAAACCCAGAAATAAAGGGTGAGATGCTGGTCCAGATGGGGTAGGAGTGACTGGGCATCAGAACGGCAGGAGCAGAAGCTACCGGGCACCCTAGCTTCCTTCCAAAACATGCAGAAGGTGGATTGGCAGACTCACACAGCTTGTTTCACACTGTTTTTAGCCACACCCATCGATAACAGCTGTGTGAAGTCCATTATATATACAGAGTATGTAGCAACAGTTTGGGGAAGGCCTCATCGAGAGTTCATGGAGACCTGACTGGATGAGCAGGGTGTAGAGGAATCCCAGTGGTCTGCACAGAGTCCTGACCTTAACCTTAATGAGCACCTTTGGGATGAATCGGAACATCAACTGTGAGCCAGTTCTTCTCATCCAGCATTTTTACAGACACACTTCAAAATTGTAAGACCCTCCCAGACGGGTTTGGAACGGGATGTCCAGCAGGATCAGGGTCAGGTGTCCACATACTTTTGGTCATTTTGTTCGGTTACTATTATTTACTGGGTCCAAATTACTTCTCTGTGCCCATATAGTTTGGACTAGAGATGTAGGTTTGCTCAGTGATGTAAAGCTCACTTGACTGTGGACGGTGTCACCCGTGTTCCAGCAGCTTCTCATTCATGTCAGATTTATGTTACCAGTTTATGGTGGTTTGGAGTTTCCTCTTGACCTTGGCCGTAGACAACTGTTCCATGTATAACAGGAGTGATGAGGAGGTCAGAGGTCACGGCTTTAATAGATTCAGATAAAGTCACAGATAAACAAGAGCAGCAGAAATGTGGAGATCAGAGCTGAGCTTAGAACTGTGTGTATGGGAACTTGTGTCATAGTACATGTACAATTAGATCCTGTGTATAGTGTGTGTGTAGGTGTGTGTGTATATGTAGATGTGTGTATGCGTGTGTGTGTATGTGTGTACGCATGTGTGTGTGTGTGTATATGTACAGTGTATCACAAAAGTGAGTACACCCCTCACATTTCTGCAAATATTTTATTATATCTTTTCTTTAGACAACACTATAGACATAAAACTTGGATATAAGTTAGAGTAGTCAGTGTACAACTTGTATAGCAGTGTAGATTTACTGTCTTCTGAAAATAACTCAACACACAGCCATTAATGTCTAAATAGCTGCAACATAAGTGAGTACACCCCACAGTGAACATGTCCAAATTGTGCCCAAAGTGTCAATATTTTGTGTGACCACCATTATTATCCAGCACTGCCTTAACCCTCCTGGGCATGGAATTCACCAGAGCTGCACAGGTTGCTACTGGAATCCTCTTCCACTCCTCCATGATGACATCACGGAGCTGGTGGATGTTAGACACCTTGAACTCCTCCACCTTCCACTTGAGGATGCGCCACAGGTGCTCAATTGGGTTTAGTCCATCACCTTTACCTTCAGCTTCCTCAGCAAGGCAGTTGTCATCTTGGAGGTTGTGTTTGGGGTCGTTATCCTGTTGGAAAACTGCCATGAGGCCCAGTTTTCGAAGGGAGGGGATCATGCTCTGTTTCAGAATGTCACAGTACATGTTGGAATTCATGTTTCCCTCAATGAACTGCAGCTCCCCAGTGCCAGCAACACTCATGCAGCCCAAGACCATGATGCTACCACCACCATGCTTGACTGTAGGCAAGATACAGTTGTCTTGGTACTTCTCACCAGGGCGCCGCCACACATGCTGGACACCATCTGAGCCAAACGAGTTTATCTTGGTCTCGTCAGACCACAGGGCATTCCAGTAATCCATGTTCTTGGACTGCTTGTCTTCAGCAAACTGTTTGCTGGCTTTCTTGTGCGTCAGCTTCCTTCTGGGATGACGACCGTGCAGACCGAGTTGATGCAGTGAGCGGCGTATGGTCTGAGCACTGACAGGCTGACCTCCCACGTCTTCAACCTCTGCAGCAATGCTGGCAGCACTCATGTGTCTATTTTTTAAAGCCAACCTCTGGATATGACGCCGAACACGTGGACTCGACTTCTTTGGTCGACCCTGGCGAAGCCTGTTCCGAGTGGAACCTGTACTGGAAAACCGCTATATATTTGTGTATATATGTGGTATAGGTGTGTGTGTATGTGTGTATATATATATATATATATGTAAGTGTGTGTATGTGTGTGTACATATGTGTAGGTGTGTAGGTGTGTATGTGTGTATGTGTGTGTACATGTGTGTAGGTGTGTGTGAATGTGTGTGTGTAGATGTGTGTGTATGTATGTAGATGTGTGTATAGGTGTGTGTTTGTGTGTGTGTGTGTAAGAAGATCTTTGTTCTCTGTGGGTTGTGTGTATAGGTGTGTGTATATGTGTGTGTGTGTTTGGAAATGTGTGTGTGTGTGTGTGTGTGTAAGTGTGTGTATAGGTGTGTGTGTGTGTGTAAGAAGCTCTTTGTTCTCTGTGGGTTGTGTGTGTAGGTGTGTGTATGTGTGTATAGGTGTGTGTAAATGAGTGTGTGTATGTGTAGGTGTGTGTGTGTTAGAAGCTCTTTGTTCTCTGTGGGTTGTGTGTATAGGTGTGTATATATGTATATGTGTGTGTGAGTGTATAGGTGTGTGTATATGTGTGTGTGTATAGGTGTGTGTATATGTGTGTGTGTGTATAGGTGTGTGTATATGTGTGTGTGTGTATGTGTAGGTGTGTGTGTGTGTAAGAAGCTCTTTGTTCTCTGTGGGTTGTGTGTGTAGGTGTGTATATATGTGTGTGTATAGGTGTGTGTATATATGTATATGTGTGTGTGAGTGTATAGGTGTGTGTATAGGTGTGTGTATATATGTATATGTGTGTGTGAGTGTATAGGTGTGTGTATATGTGTGTGTGAGTGTATAGGTGTGTGTATATGTGTGTGTATAGGTGTGTGTATATGTGTGTGTGT
>NC_085988.1:7764957-7772457 GCF_030014385.1 Trichomycterus rosablanca | reverse complement strand
ACACCAAGGAAAAGTGAAGGAAGAGGGTAACAAGGAGTAATGAAGAATGATTAAACCAAGAGAAATAAAAGAAGGGGGTACTAAGGGGTAGTATGGGTTAATTAAACCAAGAAAAATTCAGAAACAGAGGAACCAAAGGGTGGTGGAGAGTAAATAATACATGAAAAGTTAAGAAAGCGGGTAAGAAGAAATAATGGAGGACAACTAAACCAAAGAAAAATGAAGAAAATGGGTAACAGAGTAATGAAGCATAATTAAACCAAGGAAAAGTGGAAGAAGGGGTTATTACAGGGTAGTGGAGAGTGATTAACCCAGAAGAAATTCGGGGAGAGAGGAACCAAAGGGTCGTGAAGAGCGATTAACACAGAGGAAAGTGAAGGAACACGATAACAAAGGGGTAATAAATAATGATTAAACCAAGGAAAAGTGGACAAATGTGGGTATAAAGGGTAGTGGAGAGTGATTAACCCTAAAGAAGATGAAGGAATGGGTAACAATAAATAGTGGAGGACAACTACACCAAAGGAAAGTGAAGAAAATACGTAACATAGGGTAATGAAGCATAATTAAACCAAGGAAAGTAGAAGAAGGGGGTATTAATGGGTAGTGGACAGTAATGAACCCAGAAGAAATTTTGGGACATAGGAACCAAAGGGTAGTGGAGAATGATTAATCCAAGGGAAAGTGAAGGAATGGGTACCAAGGGGTAATAAAGAATGATTAAACCAAGAGAAAGTGGAGGATAGGGGGTATTAGGGGTAGTAGGGACTGATTAAACCAAGAGAAATTTAGAAACAGAGGAACCGAAAGGGGTAGTGGAGAGCTATTAACCCAAAAGAAAGAGAAGGAACGGGGTACCAATAAATGACAAAGAGTAATGAAGAATGATTAAACCAAGTAAAAGGGGAGAAAGGGGGTATAAAAGGGTAGTGGAGAGTGATTAATCCAAGGAAAGTGAAGGAAGGGGGTATTAAGGGAAATTATGGGATGATTTAATGCAATAAAAGGGCTATTAAATGATAACACGACATGAAAACTCCAAGAAAAACTGAAGAAAAAGGGTAACAACATATAATGAAGGATGATTAAACCAAGAGAAATAGAGGAAGGGGTATTAAGGGATAGTAAGGGTTGATTAAACCAAGAAAAAATCAAACACAGAGGAACCAAAGGGGTGGTGAAGAGTGATTAACCCAGATGAAAGTGAAGGTAGGGGTACCAATAAATAGTGGAGGACAACTAACCCAAAGAAAAATGAATATGTATAAAAGGATAATTGAGGATAGTTAAACCATGAGAAAGGGACAGAGGAACCAAAGGGGAAATGGAGAGTGATTAAACCAAAAGAAAGTGAAGGGAGATGAAGGATGATTAAACCGAGAGAAAGTGGAGGAAAGGGTGTATTAAAGGGTAGTGGAGAGTGATTAATTCAAGGAAGGTGAAGGAAGGGGGTATTAGGGGGTAGTATGGGATGATTAAATGAAGTAAAAGTATAGAAAAGGGTACCAAGGGATAACAAAGCTCGAATATTCCAAGGAAAACTGAAGAAAAGCGTAACGAGGGGTAATGAAGAATGATTAAACCAAGGAAAAATGGAGAAAGGGGGTATTAAAGGGTGGAGGAGAGTGATTAACCCACAAGAAGATGAAGAAAGGGGTATTAAAGGGTGGAGGAGAGTGATTAACCCACAAGAAGATGAAGAAAGGGGTATTAAAGGGTGGTGGAGAGTGATTAACCCACAAGAAGATGAAGAAAGGGGTATTAATGGGTGGTGGAGAGTGATTAACCCACAAGAATATGAAGAAAGGGGTATTAAAGGGTGGAGGAGAGTGATTAACCCACAAGAAGATGAAGAAAGGGGTATTAAAGGGTGGAGGAGAGTGATTAACCCACAAGAAGATGAAGAAAGGGGTATTAAAGGGTGGAGGAGAGTGATTAACCCACAAGAAGATGAAGAAAGGGGTATTAAAGGGTGGAGGAGAGTGATTAACCCACAAGAAGATGAAGAAAGGGGTATTAAAGGGTGGTGGAGAGTGATTAACCCACAAGAAGATGAAGAAAGGGGTATTAAAGGGTGGAGGAGAGTGATTAACCCACAAGAAGATGAAGAAAGGGGTATTAAAGGGTGGAGGAGAGGGTAACAAAGGTTAACGAAGAATGATTAAACCAAGTACAGTGTAAAAAGTGGGTATTAAGAGGTAGATGGCATTAATGATGTGATGAAGAATGGTTAATCTAAGGGAAAGTGAAGGAAGAGGGTAGTGGGTGACGGTTAAACCAGGTAAAATCAATATAAAAGGGTACCAAGGAGTAGCGGAGCATTAATAATCCAAGGGAAAGTGTAAGAAGGGGGTACCAAGAAATAGTGGAGGACAACTAAACCACAGTAAAGTAAAGTGAAGTAAAGAGGTACCAAGTACAGGTTGATTACTCCAAAGGAAAGTGAAGGAAGGGGTATCAAGGAGTAACAGAATAATTAACCAATATGAATTGAGGGACGGGGTAATGGAAGGTACTGGAGCACCAAATGGTACTGGAGTATGACTAATTCAAGTAAAAGTGATAAAAAATGGTACTGAAGGGGTAGATTGGAACACAGGTCTCGGTGGTAGGCAAGCATAAAAGACTGTTAGTTTATTGACACATATACCATCTTACCATATAATTTGCAGGGGAACGGATGACAGTATCATGCCTATCTGTGAGGCAACTATAGGCCGGCAGGGGGCATGGAGGCGCAGATTACTAAGAGTGAAGGTCCCTTTATCTGTCTCTGTGCCTCATTAAGAGTTGATTTGCCTCAGCTGGAGTTCCATTAATTTCTGCCCTCATTACCAGCTCACTGGTGGCTTCTCTGATGACCTGTTTTGTCCTCCGTTGAGGATATTATGCTTGGCTCGGTCCGGCTTGGGTTTTCTGCCGGCGCTGATGTTGGCATTCTTTATCTTTTTTCCAGGGAACTCAGTTTGGGATGCGGCACTATTTTGACTCAGACGTTTTTCCACCCTGGACACAAGATGCCTCTAGGGCTCTAGGGGCGGTGTGATGGCACTTCTGTATGCAAACCCATAAAAAAACCCATGCTGGATGCGAGCGGTGTTAGTGGGTGGAAATCTTACTTTTTGGGGCTTTTTTATTTTATTTTATTTTATTTTATTTTATTTTATTTTATTTTATTTTATTTTATTTTATTTTATTTTATTTTATTTTATTTTATTTTATTTTATTATTTTATTTTATTTTATTTTATTTTATTTTATTTTATTATTTTATTTTATTTTATTTTATTTTATTTTATTTTATTTATTTATTTATTTATTTATTTATTTATTTATTTACTTATTTATTTATTTTATTTATTTTTTATTTTTTATTTTATTTATTTATTTATTTATTTATTTTTTATTTATTTATTTATTTATTTATTTATTATTTATTTTTTTATTTTTTTATTTATTCATTTATTTATTTTTTTATTTTTTTATTTATTTTTTCTTTTCTTTTCTTTTATTTACTTATTTTATTTATTTTTTTACTTATTTTATTTTATTTATTTTATTTATTTTATTTATTTTATTTATTTTATTTATTTTATTTTTTTAGTTCTAATGGGGGCAGAATTCGGACTGTAGAATTGAAGAACCAGTCGTACCCTCTGGCTGCCGAGACTCAGTTAAACCCGTCTGTTCTGTGCTAATAACTTTTGGCCTGCGGTGCACAAACACATCCCCTCAGCGCTCGATCTGCCCCCATGTGGGGCAAAGCCAGGCTGGGAGGGGCAGCAAGGGGGAGGGGCAGTGTGCCAGGCCCACAGTAGGGCATCTGGGAGTGAGGTTTGGGACCGAGTCGCACTCCCCGGGGGGTAATAGGACACAGCCCAACACCAGAGGGGGTAACAGAACACAGTGCAGTGCCAGAGTCCAGTGCAAGACAGTCCCATCTGCCCTATAGAGCACACTGCAACACAACACACACACACACTTGTACATGCACCCAATTATTGTCTTTTATTTCATTTCATTTCAGTTTTATCCGCTGCTTTGTGCTGGTCAGAGTCCTGGTGGGTCAGGTTCACCTGGAAACACTGGGCACAAAACAGGAACACCTTGGACAGGGTGGCAATACATCGTCGGGCTTTCTTTATTCCACCCTCATTCCACAGATATAACCAATCATCAGTGTGCAGTAATAGCTTACCGGTTAAGGTACTGGATTAGTAATCAGAAGGTTGCCGGGTTCAAGCTCAGCTGCTACCAAGCTCCAACAGATCCATTCCTGCATTTCAGGCCTGCAACACATTCCAAAAAAAGTTGGGACAGTAAAGCATTTACCACTTTGTAATGTTGCTGTTCCTTTTCACCACACCAGTCCAGTACTGGTACGCTCTTCTTCCACAGCCACGCCTTTGTAATGTGTGCAGCAGGTGGTTTTGCATCGTCTTGTTGAAAAATGCTGGACGTCCCTGGAAAAGACGACGTCTTGAAGGCAGCACATGTTGCTCTAAGATCTCAATGTACTTTTCTGTATTAATGCTGCATCACAGAGTGTAAATTACCTTTACCAAGGGTACTGACACACCCCCATACCATGACAGACCCTGGTACTGACACCCCTCATACCATGACAGACCCTGGCACTGACACCCCCCCATACCATGACAGACCCTGGTACTGACACCCCCCCATACCATGATACACCCTGGTACTGACACACCCCCATACCATGACAGACCCTGGTACTGACACCCCCCCATACCATGACACACCCTGGTACTGACACACCCCCATACCATGACAGACCCTGGTACTGACACACCCCTATACCATGACAGACCCTGGTACTGACACACCCCGATACCATGATACACCCTGGTACTGACACACCCCCATACCATGACAGACCCTGGTACTGACACACCCCCATACCATGATACACCCTGGTACTGACACACCCCCATACCATGACACACCCTGGTACTGATACACTCCCATACCATGACAGACCCTGGTACTGACACACCCCCATACCATGATACACCCTGGTACTGACACACCCCCATACCATGACACACCCTGGTACTGACACATCCCCATACCATGACAGACCCTGGTACTGACACACCCCCATACCATGACAAACCCTGGAATGCTGATTTATCTGACCACAATACACATTTTCACTGTGTGATGGTCCATCCTAGATGCCTCCGAGCCCAGAGAAGTCGACGCCGCTTCTGGACATGGTTAACATAAGGCTTATTTTTCACACAGTAAAGTGTTAAGTATGATTTGTGCAGTAACTCTGTATTGTAGAGCTGATAAAGGTTTGATAAACTAATCCCTCACCCATGTGGTTATATCAGCTAGTGTTGAGTGGAGGTTCTTGATGCCGTCTGAGGGATGGAAGATCACGAGCGTTCAGGTTAAGCTTGCACCCTTGACCTTTACACACTGAAATTCCTCCTGATTCCTTGAATTGTTTAATGATATTCTGCACTGTAGAGGGAGAACATGCAAATCCCTTCCAATCTTTCTTTGAGGTTCATTGTTTTTAAACATTTCAATCATTTTCTCACACATTAGTGGACAAACTGGATCCTCTGATCATCTTTACTCATCAGAGACTCTCAGACTTTCCCTGTCCATAAAATTGAGCCACATTTAATATTTTAGGTTATTTGTTATAAACAATAACGGTGCATTAAAATGTGCAGAAGTTTGTTTACTTTTGAGAATTAGAAAATCAACAGATTAGATTAGACCGGGGGGGTGTAAACTTTTGCATAAGACTGCATTAAACACAGTCCAGCTGAAGCAGGCCTCACAGTGTGTGTGTGTAAGTGTGTGTGAGTGTGTGTGTGAGTATAAATGTACATCCTTATTCTCATGCGCGACTGCCTTGTGCAATTTGATAAAGCGGCGCGAATTTTTGGAGGTGTCAAACCGTGTTCTCTAAAAAAAAGAGAAGCACAGCGGCTCTGCAGCGCACGTGGTCATTCCCTCAGGACGGGTAGAGCGTGTGTGTGTGTGTGTGTGTGAGGTGTTAGAAAATAAGTGGATCGGTCTTCGGTCTAGATGGTCAGATCAGGGTTTGTGTGCTAAGGCTACGTATATTTGCTTAAGGTGTTAAAAACCACAGTGCCTTCACACACACACACTTGTGGACAGTCCCCCAGTAACCGTTATGGTAGGTTAGTCCACTACAACCTCATGTTTAAATTTAACACAGTAAGAACAGTTAGATACAAATAAAGGACACTTGACAGAACTGTTGCTCTTCCCAGAGGTGGCTGGTCTTCCAAAATTCCTTCAAAAGCACCTAGATGAGCCTACACTTGCTCCTGGAGGGCCTGGTGAGGCCATACAGCCTGCTTCCTACTAAACCAATTCCTAAAGTGAAGATCATCAGGTTTAAGTCCCAAGCCTGAGATTGGGCTTGATCCTGAGATGAGCTTGAGCCTGAGGTGAGCTTGATCCTCAGATGAGCTTGATCCTTAGATGAGCTTAATCCTGAGATGAGCTTAATCTTGAGATGAGTTTAATCCTGAGATGAGCTTGATCCTGAGATGAGTTTGATCCTGAGATGAGCTTGAGCCTGAGATGAGCTTGATCCTGAGATGAGCTTGATCCTGAGATTGGGCTTGATCCTGAGATGAGCTTGATCCTGAGATGAGCTTGATCTTGAGATGAGCTTGATCCTGAGATTGGGCTTGATCCTGAGATGAGCTTGATCCTGAGGTGAGCTTGATCCTGAGATGAGCTTGAGCCTGACCTGGGGTGTAAAGGTTGACCAAAGATCTAAAGTTGATCTTTCAGCTCAGAAACTTGACCAAACCTCCCAGCTCAAGATGGTTTGTAGGTCTTAATTGTTTGATTAAGCTCATGGAACAGTGGTAGCTTGGTGCTTCAGGTGGTTAGAGTGTTTAGGGTCTGGGCTACACTTACATTTTCAGCATTTAGCAGACGCTTTTATCCAAAGTGACTTACACAATGAGCTGAACACGATGAGCGATTGAGGGTTAAGGGCCTTGCTCAGGGACCCAACAGTGGCAACTTGGTGGTGACGGGGCTTGAACCGGCAACCTTCTGTTTACTAGTCCAGTACCTTCACCACTGAGCTATCACTATCCACACGCCTTGCTCTAGGGCCCAACAGTGGCAACCTGGCAGTAATGGGGCTTATCCAAGTACTTTGACACGTAATTAATGTAATTAATTAACACACTGATTAACTCTTCACTGTCCAGAATATAAAAGTGTATGAACCTCGGGGTTAATGACCCTTCCAGAGGTCAGGTGCTCCTCTCTGGGATCTCTGTGATCTCTTCATTCCAACCGTGAGGAAAAAAGATTCACAAGGGTTCACAAACTTTTCATGTCTCGGACACAGTCCACTATATGGTCAGATGTATGTGGACGGCGCTCCTAATTAAGAAGTTCAGGTGTTCCAGATGTAAAAGTTGCAGTAACAGCTACATTAAATCACTTCAGTCGGAGCTGA
>NC_085988.1:7684957-7759957 GCF_030014385.1 Trichomycterus rosablanca | reverse complement strand
TCACGTGACCCGTCAACATCTCCAAACCTGACTGAATGACCGGGAAGTGAGGGGTCACGACTCGCGGTGACCTTTAACGCGCTGTGGGGTGATGATGAGAAAACACGTACAGTCAAAAATATGTGGACACCTCAGCTTCGCTTTGTTTGGCGAAGGTCCTTTCCTGTTCCTGTAATTAGAACAGTCGTCCCAATACTTTTGACCATATTGATGAACGCTAACATCAGCTAGTTCCCCCCGAACTGTTGTTTGTACCTCTTTATAAACGTTAGCCTAGGATCCCTAATATTGTGACGGCTCCGACAACCTGGCTTGCACTGGACGTTCTGATTCATCCCAAAGACGTTCAGTGAGACGTATTCAGGGCGATATGAAAGTACCACCAGTTACTGTACCACCAGGGCGGGGCTAATACACCTGAACTGAGTATAAAAGAGGGGGCGTCTATATACTTTTGGCCATGGAGCTGAATTTTGATTGGCTGGAACCCCTTCTGGAAGAGCTTCTGTAGCTTCCTAGAGTAGCTGTTGGCCACTCATGATTGGATTCGCCAATGTTTGAAGTTTGTGCTGCTCCCTTTGTGGTTCGGTGGAGTCCCACAGCCTTTTTTTCTCAGCTCCTTCCATATATTATTAGCTTGTGGCTTGGTGTTCGGGTGCAAACTTTTCTGTAACTGCTCAACTTTGATGGTAAGATGTTCAGTTTGAGGGCATATTGAGGGACCAGAGGTGATACAGGTGTTTGATCCACGGTAGATCTTCTCTTGGTGCTCTGGAATCGATGAGTCTCGGCCGCCCGACGACCTGTCCGTCCTCGGATCGATGTCCGCGGGTGCTCACTACGGCTACTTAAGAGATACTTCAACCCGGTCGTCTGGTCATAGAGTCCCTCAGGTCTTCATGCTGATCCGATCTGCAGGAACCACGAGGAACCTCCATCAGCCCGACATCCCATCCAGTCGTATCCAGTTCCTCTTCCCCTTCTGGAGACCCTGATGGCGTACGAGGAGGGTATATTCTCCTGACACGCCCTCCCTCCCTTCTTATTCGCCCGTACTTCGGTGGATCGGCGCGTGAGGTCGGTCTCGCGCATGGAGAGTCACGCCCTGATCCCCACGTTCCTCCACTTCTGTACAAGTGCCTCGGGCTACTAACCAGGGTCCTTACTCGGCGCTGAAGACCCCGCCCACTTTTTAGTCTGCTGCACTTTCTGTACCCCGACCGTGCCCGCTAGGGGGCGCCCAGCCGACCGGTAGCAGAGCTGAGATTCGAAGATGATCTAAGGGTCAAATAGTTTGATTCCTGCTTATTGAGGGACCAGGGGTGATACAGGTGTTGGTAAACTTTGCTCCATGTATATTTGGTTCTATGGTGTGAGATCATTCAGCGTGGCAGATACACAATTAATAAAGAATGTGTGTGTGTGTGTGTGTGTGTGTGTGTGTGTGGAGGGGGGTGTATACTTTCTCTCATCACCGTGTGCACTTAGGTTCATACGCTCTTCAATTATCCGGCGCCCAGCGTCCTCGGGCCCTCACACCGGGCACCAGCAGCAGTGGAAAATGTAATATCGGTGAGCTGGTATGGGTCCCAGCGTGCTCCGTATTACTGCAGAGGGCAGGGAACACACACACACACACACACACACACACTCACACACACACACACACACACACACACTCACACACACACGGCCCGGCTCTCGCACCACTGTCACGTCGCTGTGCCAAACGAAAAATAAATAAACAAAGAAATAATTCGGTCAGCGTGTGCCAACATGCTGCCCTGCGGTGCGCCAGGTCAAGCGATGACATCACACACACACACACACACACACACTCAGGTCAAAGCTTCCCTCCTGTCCTTACTGTAAACCACAACAAACAGTGAACCTCCTCCTGTATACTGAGTATATTCAGGTGGCTAACGGGTCTCTTATATTGCTCTTGAACACCTTTGGGATGAATTGGAACGTCCACTGCAGGTCAGGTCCTCTCGTGCTTCAGCGTCTGACCTTACGAGACGCACAAATCTCCACAGACGCACTCCAAAATCTTGTAAAAAGGCTTCCAAAAAATTGGAGGCTGTTTTGGAATGACTTGGAAAGTCAGCCAAGAGGTTCCCAACTGACATTACTGCCCAGTCGTACAAACGCTGTCATCCTTTGACAGAATGGGCACAAATCCCCACAGACGCACTCCAAAATTTCATAGAAAGGTTTCCCAGAAAAGTGGAGGCTGTTGTAAAAAAGTAGAGCACCACTCAAAAGCTTTGGAATGAACTGGAACGTCTACTGAGCCATACGAACACTGTCATCTTTTGACCGAATGGGCACAAATCCCCACAGACACATTCCAAAGTCTTGTCAAGACCCTGCCCAGAAAAGTGGAGGCCCACTCAACAGCTTTGTAATGAATTTGAACATCAACCGAGACTTTCTCGACTGACGTCAGCGCCCAGCCGTACAAACGCTGTTACCTTTTGACCGAATGAGCACAAATCCCCACAGACGCACTTCAAAATCTCATAGAAAGGCTTCCCGGAAAAGTGGAGCCCCAACCAACAGCTTAGGAATAAACTGGAACATCAACCGAGATCAGCCAGAAACATAAAGGCTACAATTTGAGCAACTGGGGGTTGAGGGTCTTGCTCAGGGGCCCAGTAGTGACAGCTTGGTGGTGTTGGTGGGGCTTGAACCGGCAACCTTCTGAATACTAGTCCAGTACCCTTACTATTTATATAGCGCTGCCTCAGTGCCCAGCCATCAAACGCTGTCATCTTTTGACCAAATGGTCACAAATTCCCACATACATGCTCCAAAGTCTCATGGAATCCCTACCCAGAAAGGTGGAGGCTGTTTGAGCAAGTGGGGTTTGAGGGCCTTGCTCAGGGGCCCAACATCAGCAGCAGCTTGGTGGTGTTGGGCTTGAACCAACAACATTCTGAATACCACTCCAGTACCCTAACTACTGAAATAGTGCTGCCTCAGTGCCCAGCCATACAAACACTGTCATCTTTTGACAGAATGGGCACAAATCCACACAGACGCATTCCAAAATCTCATAGAAAGGCTTCCCGGAAAAGTGGAGGCTGTTGTGGAAAAGTGGAGCCCCAGCCAACAGCTTTGGAATGAATTGGAACATCTACTGAGGCCTTGCTCAGGGGCCCAATAGTGACAGCTTGGTGGTGTTGGTGGGGCTTGAACCAACAACCTTCTGAATACTACTCCAGTATCTTTACTATTGAGATAGTGCTGCCTCAGCGCCCAGCCATAGAAACGCTGTCATCTTTTGACCGAATGAGCACAAATCCCCACAGACGCACTCCAAAACTGTTTTCGAAACCCTGCCCAGAAAAGTGGAGCACCACTCAACAACTTTGGAATGAATTGGGACTTCAACCGAGACTTTCTCAACTAACAAGCGCTGTCATCTTTTGACCAAATGGGCACAAAGTCCCACATTCACGCTCCAAAGTCTCATGGAATCCCTACCCAGAAAAGTGGAGGCTGTTTGAGCAAGTGGGGGTTGAGGGCCTTTCTCAGGGGCCCAGTATTGACAGCTTGGTGGTGTTGGTGGGGCTCGAACCGACAACCTTATGAATACTACTTCAGTACCCTAGCTATTGAGATGCCTCAGTGCCCAGCCATAAAAACGCTGTCACCTTTTGACAGAAGGGGCACAAATCCCCACAGACGCACTCCAAAACTGTTGTCGAAACCCTGCCCAGAAGTGGAGCCCCACTCAACAGCTCTGGGATGAATCGGAACATCAACTGAGACTTTCTTGACTGACATCAGCGCCCAGCGATAAACGCTGTCATCTTTTGACTGAATGAGCACAAATCCCCACAGACGCACTCCAAAACCCCACAGAAAGCCTTTTCAAAAAAGTGGAGCCCCGCTCAACAGCTTTGAAATGAACTGGAACATCAACCGAGACTATTTACCTTGACTGGATGCAATTCAAGCAACTAGGGGTTTGAGGGCCTTGTTCAGGGGCCCAACATCAGCAGAAGCTTGGTGGTGTTGGTGGGGCTTGAACCAACAACCTTCTGAATACTAGTCCAGTATCTTTACTATTGAGATAGCGCTGTCTCAGTGCCCAGCCAGTAAACGTCAACTTTTGATCAAATGGGCACAAATCCCCACAGACGCACTCCAAAATCTTGAGGAAACCCTGCCCAGAAAAGTGGAGCCCCACTCAACAGCTCTGGGATGAATCGGAACATCAACAGAGACTTTCTCAACTAACAAACGCTGTCATCTTTTGACAGAATGGTCACAAATTCCCACATACACGCTCAAAACTCTCATGGAATCCCTACCCAGAAAAGTGGAGGTGTCCAAATACTTTTGGCTCGGTGGCACAGCGCTCTCCTACACTGATCTGCTACCTCCGAGATCCGGCTTCGAATCTCAGCGGTGCTGTGTGATTGGCTACGTCTGAGGGAGGAGGGTGGTCAACGCCCTGCAGTGGATTGGCACTGGATGTCCAGGGTGTTTCCTGGTGATACCGGACCCACCGTGACCCTGACCAGGGTAAAGCAGGTAAATGAAAAAATGTCTGACCTCTTTATTAGGTCCCCCCACCATCACACTGTGGGACGCCAATACGGTCACTGGCATCAGGGGCAAAACTCATTAACTTCACCTACACACACACACACACACACACACACACACACACACACACACACACACACACACACACACACACACACACACACACACACACACACACACAGGTTCTCCCCCGTGTGAGACAGTCAGAGGTAATAAGATGGACCAGATGGGTTTTTTAGGAAAGCAGCATGAGATTCCTACAGGACGCACACACACACACACACACACACTCACACACACACACACACACACACACACGCACACACACACACTCACACACACACACACACACACACACACACACACTCACACTGGGAAGAAATGAAGTGTGTGTGTCTCCCATTCCAACAAACATCTACACGTTCAACCCTCTGTGTCAACCACCTCACACCTTCATCCTTCAGGATCCTCCACCACGACCACCTCACACCTTCATCCTTCAGGATCCTCCACCACGACCAGCTCACACCTTCATCCTTCAGGATCCTCCACCACGACCACCTCACACCTTCATCCTTCAGGATCCTCCACCACGACCACCTCACACCTTCATCCTTCAGGATCCTCCACCACGACCACCTCACAGCTTCATCCTTCAGGATCCTCCACCACGACCACATCACACCATCATCCTTCAGGATCCTCCACCACGACCACCTCACACCTTCATCCTTCAGGATCCTCCACCACGACCACCTCACACCTTCATCCTTCAGGATCCTCCACCACGACCACCTCACACCTTCATCCTTCAGGATCCTCCACCACGACCACATCACACCATCATCCTTCAGGATCCTCCACCACGACCACCTCACACCTTCATCCTTCAGGATCCTCCACCACGACCACCTCACACCTTCATCCTTCAGGATCCTCCACCACGACCACATCACACCATCATCCTTCAGGATCCTCCACCACGACCACCTCACACCTTCATCCTTCAGGATCCTCCACCACGACCACCTCACACCTTCATCCTTCAGGATCCTCCACCACGACCACCTCACACCTTCATCCTTCAGGATCCTCCACCACGACCACCTCACACCTTCATCCTTCAGAATCCTCCACCACGACCACCTCACACCTTCATCCTTCAGGATCCTCCACCACGACCACCTCACACCTTCATCCTTAAGGATCCTCCACCACGACCACCTCACACCTTCATCCTTCAGGATCCTTCACCACGACCACCTCACACTTCATCCTTCAGGATCCTCCACCACGACCACCTCACACCTTCATCCTTCAGGATCCTCCACCACGACCACCTCACACCTTCGTCCTTCAGGATCCTCCACCACGACCACCTCACACCTTCATCCTTCAAAATCCTCCACCACGACCACCTTACACCTTCATCCTTCAGGATCCTTCACCACGACCACCGCACACCTTCATCCTTCAGGATCCTCCACCACGACCACCTCACACCTTCATCCTTCAGGATCCTCCACCACGACCACCTCACACCTTCATCCTTCAGGATCCTCCACCACGACCACCTCACACCTTCATCCTTCAGGATCCTCCACCACAACCACCTCACACCTTCATCCTTCAGGATTCTTCACCACGACCACATCACACCATCATCCTTCAGGATTCTCCACCACGACCACCTCACACCCTAACCCTAACCCGATCCTCCACCACGACGTCAATAGAGTGCTCTGATCATCATCTATCTGATATCTCACCATCCATCATCCATCCATCATCTAACATCAATCCATCCATTCATCCATCATCTAACATCCATTCATTCATCACTATCTATCTGATATCAACTCTGATCATCATCTATCTGATATCTCACCATCCATCATCCATCCATCATCCATCCATCCATCCATCATCCATCATCCATCCATCATCCATCATCCATCATCCATCCATCCATCCATCATCCATCTATCATCCATCATCCATCCATCCATCATCCATCCATCCATCCATCATCCATCTATCCATCCATCCATCATCCATCCATCCATCCATCATCCATCCATCCATCCATCCATCATCCATCTATCCATCCTCCATCCATCCATCCATCCATCATCCATCCATCCATCCATCCATCCATCATCCATCATCCATCTATCCATCCATCCATCATCCATCTATCCATCCATTCATCATCCATCCATCCATCCATCATCCATCCATCATCCATCCATCCATCCACCCATCATCCATCCATCCATCCATCCATCATCCATCCATCATCCATCCATCCATCCATCCATCATCCATCCATCATCCATCCATCCCAGTACAGTGTTTATATTGAATACAGGTTCAGACTCTCCGCTCTCTCCTCCAGTCTCTGCTTCCTGCGGTCGGACAAGCTGGTCAGGCCGCGTCCACCATCACATCTTTAGCGTCCTAACAGTGGGGGACCACACACACACACACACACACACACACACACACACACACACTCAGACAGGGAAGTCCATCACAGGGATGCAATCAAACCCGCTTAACGAGACGAGGGAGGGGCAGAGGGGGTGGAGGACCAGAATGGACGGGGAGTCTCTCAGCTCATTCTGCTGGATCGTAATGTCCTTTTAATTAAAAAGCTCCGTGTCAAAGGGTTTAGCCACTGACAACCGAGGCCAGACTGTCACCCCGCTGATGCTCCACACAGTCAAACCCTACACGGCCAGAAGTATGTGGACGCCAACACCTGCATAGACAATATTGTATATATTTACTGTGGGCTATTTCACTGGAAAGTTGGTGTAGTGTCCTAAAACGTAGGTACAAAAATGAACCCCAATCTTTTAATTATATTGGGAGCAAAAGTATGTGGACACACGATCATTAGCTTTTCTGAACACCCCATTCTAAAACCATGGGTATCAATATGCACCCTCCCCCCCCCCCCCCCCCCCCTTCCGACTGTAACCGTCTCCACTACTCTTATTGGAAGGCTTTATTTACAAAAAATTTTCAGCGTTTCTGTAGGAATTTGTGCCCAGTTAAGTGTCCACAAAAGACCGTTTGTGAGGTCAGATGCAAAGTCTTGGCTCATAATCAACATTCCAGTTCATCCCAAAGATGTTCAGAGAGATTGAGCTCAGGGTCTCTTGATACCAATAGATTTGATTCTTCTATTAACTGTTGACACTGAGTCTGTGTGAAAGCCTAGTGCTCTCTCTCTACATAGTCACATTTCCCATCATCCTACACTCCCGAGAAGAAGGTATGTCTAAATTCTTAGATTCATTAAAATGCTCCTACTGAGGAGTCTTAATTTTAAGTGATAATCTGACTGAATAACGAGGGAGCGTCTGTCCATCTATCCATCAGTCCTTCCGTCTGTCCATCCATCCATCAATTCATTAATCCATCATCCATCAATCCACCTATTCATCTATCATCCATCTATTTATCCATCCATCCATCTATCATCCATCTATTTATCCATCCATCCATCCATCCATCCATCCATCTATTCATCTATCATCCATCTATTTATCCATCATCCATCTATTTATCCATCCATCCATCCATCCATCCATCTATCTATTCATCTATCATCCATCTATTCATCTATCATCCATCTATTTATCCATCCATCCATCCATCCATCCATCTATCATCCATCTATTTATCCATCCATCCATCCATCCATCCATCCATCTATTCATCTATCATCCATCTATTTATCCATCATCCATCTATTTATCCATCCATCCATCCATCCATCCATCTATCTATTCATCTATCATCCATCTATTCATCTATCATCCATCTATTCATCTATCATCCATCTATTTATCCATCCATCCATCCATCCATCCATCTATTCATCTATCATCCATCTATTCATCTATCATCCATCTATTTATCCATCATCCATCTATTTATCCATCCATCCATCCATCCATCCATCTATCTATTCATCTATCATCCATCTATTCATCTATCATCCATCTATTCATCTATCATCCATCTATTCATCTATCATCCATCTATTTATCCATCCATCCATCCATCCATCCATCCATCTATTCATCTATCATCCATCTATTCATCTATCATCCATCTATTTATCCATCATCCATCTATTTATCCATCCATCCATCCATCCATCTATTCATCTATCATCCATCTATTCATCTATCATCCATCTATTCATCTATCATCCATGTATTCATCTATCATCCATCTATTTATCCATCCATCCATCCATCTATTCATCTATCATCCATCTATTCATCTATCATCCATCTATTTATCCATCCATCCATCCATCTATTCATCTATCATCCATCTATTCATCTATCATCCATCTATTTATCCATCATCCATCTATTTATCCATCCATCCATCCATCCATCCATCCATCCATCCATCCATCTATTCATCTATCATCCATCTATTCATCTATCATCCATCTATTTATCCATCATCCATCTATTTATCCATCCATCCATCCATCCATCTATCTATTCATCTATCATCCATCTATTCATCTATCATCCATCTATTCATCTATCATCCATCTATTTATCCATCCATCCATCCATCTATTCATCTATCATCCATCTATTCATCTATCATCCATCTATTTATCCATCATCCATCTATTTATCCATCCATCCATCCATCTATCTATTCATCTATCATCCATCTATTCATCTATCATCCATGTATTCATCTATCATCCATCTATTTATCCATCCATCCATCCATCCATCCATCTATTCATCTATCATCCATCTATTCATCTATCATCCATCTATTTATCCATCCATCCATCCATCCATCCATCTATTCATCTATCATCCATCTATTTATCCATCATCCATCTATTTATCCATCCATCCATCCATCCATCCATCCATCTATTCATCTATCATCCATCTATTCATCTATCATTCATCTATTCATCCATCATCCATCCATCCATCCGTCCATCCATCTATTCATCTATCATCCATCCATCCGTCCATCCACCATCCATCCATCCAACATCTATCCATCCATCCATCCGTCCATCATCTATCCATCATCCATCCATCCATCCATCCGTCCATCATCTATCCATCATCCATCCATCCAACATCCATCCATCATCCACCATCCATCCATCCATCCATCCATCCATCATCCATCCAACATCCATCCATCCAACATCCATCCATCCATCATCTATCCATCCATCCATCATCCATCTATCCATCCGTCCGTCCATCAACCAATCCATCCATCCATCATCCATCATCCATCCATCTATCTATCCAACACTTATCCATCCAAACTTCCATACATCTATCCACCATCCATCCATCATTCATCCATCATCTATCATCCATCCACCATCCATTCATCATCCATCCACCATCCATACATCGTCCATCCATCCATTCATCTACCTGTCTATCTATTCACCCACTCATCCATCCATATACATTTAGGCCACTAAGCCGTTCATACCTGACCTCCCCAACACTCGTGTAGCTGAATGGAAGTAAATCTCTGCTGATCATTCCAAACCCAAAATCTGGTATGAGGTGTAGGGGGACCGACCTACCTGAGGGGCCCAAAGGTCTGTGAGATCATGTGAGATTTGGTTCCCCAAAGTGGGGGGTCAAAGGTCAATTGGGAGATGTGCATACAAATAATCAATCTTGGAGCTGAGCTGATGATCTTCAGTAAAATCAGTGTGTGTGTGTGTGTGTGTGTGTGTGGTCGCTCCCTCGCCGTGAGACTCCGAGACACAATTAGGCTACACGAGTCTCTAATGCTTTTTAGGAGTACAGAGTCTCGCCCCAGAGACTCAGGAGCTAAAAGCTACATGCAGTTTCCTCCGCCTGTCCGTCCCCATCTGTCTCTGCTGCCTCTCAGACGGTCAAAAGTATGTAGACACCTGGGCATCAGCTTTTCTGAACATCACATCCTACAATCATGGGTATGAATATGTACCATCCCATACACAGCTTGCGACCGTAACAGCCTCCACTGTTTTCCACAGAAGACCATTTCTGACGTCAGGCACAAAGTTCTGGCTAGTAATCAGAAGGTTGTTGGTTTAAGCCCCACCACTGCTAAGTTGCCACTGTGGCCCCTGAGCAAGGCTGCAAGTTGCTGCAAATGTAAAATGTGGAGCTTCTGTTGTGCCCAGTGTCGTCGGCATGCCAAAACATTTCTGCCCAACACCCCGCCCAAAATATGTGACTCAAAGCTCTAGAGTCCAAATGGCACTGTGCTTTACACCCCTCCATCTGAATTCGCTTGGTTTCCTTGATCTGAGGGTTATGTGCCAGTCACTCAGCCAGGAGGACCCAGTCCGAACATCCATGACACTACTGATACTGATTGTACCTTGCTTTCAGAGGCAGAAGCAGTTTGGAACACAGTAGTGAAGTTTAGAACTCTGGACAGTCTTCAGACATTTTATTAGTGTCTACATACTTTTGGCCTTCCATTACGTCCATGAGTTCATCCAGACATTCAATCTCTCTCTGAATGAGCTGATGACCTTAAAAAAGACAGAAGGGACTGGTGTTACTCTCCGGGCTTCCTGGCCACCGGTGTGTGTGTGTGTGTGTGTGTGTGTGTGTGTGTGTGTGTGTGTGTGAAGGCTGGAGGCGAGAGACTGTGAAGGCCTCCATGTGTGCCCAAACAAGCATTTGATTTGTGCAAATCAGAGATTCAAGAAAATTTTTTTTCCTCATTCGGCTGCTCAGGATACAGGATTTGGAAGAGTTTTACACAAAGTGCTCAGAAAAAGTTGGAACGAAGGCAAAAAAGAGTAAACATTTTAAAGAATACTTAAGTTACACAACTGTGAAACATTCCTGAAAGAGTGGTCAGTCAGTTAAAAAAAGCATTGCTTAATGCAAGATCTTAATATTTTAGTTCTTTCACCATCTACCGTACATAATAGTGTGAAAAGATTCATGGACTCCTGACCTTTGTGCCCTCAGATGGCACTGCATGAGAAACCATCACTGTTACTTAACACAGTCCACCACTGCATCAAGGAATTCAACCTGAAAGTCTGTGCTGTGGTCAGATGAGTCCACGTTGAGCTCTCTGTGCCAAAGTTGAACAGGACCATCCAGACTGTTATCAGTGAAAGGTGCAAAAGCCAACATACACTATATTGCCAAAAGTATTCGCTCGTCTGCCTTCACACACATATGAACTTGAGTGACTCCCATTCTTAATCCACAGGGTTTAATATGATGTCGCCACCCTTTGCAGCTATAACAGCTTCAACTCTTCTGGGAAGGCTTTCCACAAGGTTTAGGAGTGTGTTTATGGGAATTTTTGACCGTTCTTCCAGAAGCGCATTTGTGAGGTCAGACGAGAAGGCCTGGCTCACAGTCTCCGCTCTAATTCATCCCAAAGGTGTTCTATCTGGTTGAGGTCAGGACTCTGTGCAGGCCAGTCAAGTTCTTCCACACCAAACTCACTCATCCACGTCTTTATGGACCTTACTTTGTGCACTGGTGCGTAGTCATGTTGGAACAGGAAGGGGCCATCCCCAAACTGTTCCCACAAAGTTGGGAGCATGAGATCGTCCAAAATCTCTTGGTATGCTGAAGCATTAAGAGTTCCTTTCACTGGAACTAAGGGGCCGAGCCCGACTCCTGAAAGACACCCCCACACCACAATCCCCCCTCCACCACACTCTACACTCGGCACAATGCAGTCAGACAAGTACCGTTCTCCTGGCAACCACCAGAACACGTCTCCACTGCTCTAGAGTCCAGTGGCGGCGTGCTTTACACCACTGCATCCAACGCTTTGCATTGCGCTCGGTGATGTAAGGCTTGGATGCAACTGCTCGGCCATGGAAACCCATCCCATGAAGCTCTACACACTGTTCTTGAGCTCATCTGAAGGCCACATGAAGTTTGGAGGTCTGTAGTGATCGACTCTGCAGAAAGTTGGTGACCTCTGCGCACTATGTTCCTCAGCATCCGCTGACCCGCTCTGTCATTCTACGTGGCCTAACACTTTGTAGCTGAGTTGCTGTCGTTCCCAATCGCTTCCACTTTGTTATAATACCACTGACAGTCGACTGTGGAATATTTAGTAGTGAGGAAATGTCACGACTGGACTTGTTGCACAGGTGGCATCACGGTACCACGCTGGAATTCACTGAGCTCCTGAGAGCGACCCGTTCTTTCTCTAATGTGTGTAGAAGCAGTCTGCATGCCGAGGTGCTCGGTTTTATACACCTGTGGCCATGGAAGTGATCGGAACACCTAAATTCACTGATTTGGATGGGTGAGTGAATACTTTTGGCAATATAGTGTACGTCATGGTACAAGGGGCATCAGTGGCCACAGCATGGGTGATTTTGGTACCATTGACACAGAGGCAGATTTTGCTGCCATCAAGGTCACGTCTTTTCAGCAGGCCGATGTACACAATACTGTGACTTGGTAGACACAGAGTGCGTGTGCCTGACTGTCCTGCCTGCAGTCCAGATGTGTGTGTCTCCTATTGAAAATGCCCGGCGCATCATGAGGAGGAGAACCGGACGACGGCGAGCATGTTGCAACAGTTAGTGTCCTCAGTTCACCTCACATTAAAAAGTCTCATTAATAGGAACGCTGATGGAACACGGGGAGGAACACGCCCCCGTCCCAATTTTTTTGGACTGTTTTACAGGAATCAAATACTAAATGTGTTTATATTTACAAACTACAGTGAAACTCATGTTGTCATGCATGATCACAGGTGTGTGTGTGTGTGTGTGTGCTTTGACAGTGAGAAGCCACCAGCTGAGTTTTAATTCAGCCTGTCAATGTAACAGCAGGAAACACACAAACAAACAGGAGAACACACACACACACACACACACACACACCTAAAGTTCAATCATGTTTAGAAGTCAGCCATATAAACACAGCCACACAGAGACAGAGTTTAGTTTAGTTGGTATTTGATCCCACTTGATGGTGTTTAATCTCACTGTATAATGTATCACTGGTGTTTATATGTAGTGTTCAAGACTTTAGTGTTTAATTAGTATTGGGGTTTTTGGTTAAGTGTGATGGTGTGTTTAGGTCAGTCGAATAGTGTTTTGTTGGTGTTTACTGTTTATCTGGTGGTTAATATTTAGCTTGAAACGTGGTGTTTATACGGTCTATAGTGTTGATTTTAAACATGTTGCATTACACTTATTATGCTTTAAAGATGAACCTGTCAGGGCTGGGCTTTATGTTCGTTGTGTAGTGTTTTATAGTCTTAATAGCCTTTCAGATAATGTGACGGTATTTATAACTGGTGTTTACTGTACGCTTGTTGTACAGTGTTTAGACATGGTTTTGTGCTTAACTGGTGTTTGTTTTAGTGTTTAGTTAATGTTAAGACTGGTTGGGTTGGGTTTAATTAATGTATGCTGTACAGTGACGTGTTCAGGCCCGTGTGGTTGATGTTTATGTTCACTGAATTGTATTTAATTAGTGTTTGTGCATGTCGGATAGTGTTTAAATAATAATTATAGCCTTGTAAGATAGTAAGATAGAGCACAGTGTGTATTTGTGTCAGTTTGTGTTTATTTGGTGTTTAGATCTGCGGTAATGTTTATTTAATGTACTGTCCTATTTGTTAATTGTCAGTTGGTGTTTAGCCCACATCTGAATAGTATTTACTTGGTGTATAGGGGTTTATATCTGCTGGATGGTGTGTTATTGGTGTTTAGGTCTGTTGGATGATATTTAATTTGTGTTTGTGCTGTGTTTATTTGGTGTTTAGATCTGTTGTTTTTGGGGTTTATATCTGCTGGATAGTGTTTACTTGGTGTTTAGGTCTGTTGTTTTTATTTAGAGTTTATATCTGCTGGATGGTGTGTTATTTTTTGGTGTTTATTTGGTGTTTAGGCCTGTAATGAATGTTTATTTAATGTCTTGACCTGTCTATTACTGATCAGTTTGTGTTTATGTCTATTACTGGATAGTGTTTACTTGGTATTTTTGTCTGTTATTTGTGTTTATTTGGTGTTTATTTTGTGTTTTCATTTCTGATTTTATTTTAGATTTTAGGCCCACTGCTGAATAGTGTTTAATTTGTGTTTAGTTCTGTTAATGGTGTTTATTTGGTCTTTAGTTCTTTTTCTGTGTTCATGAGGTGTTTAGGTCCACTGCTGAATGGTGTTTATCTGGTGTTGAGATCAGTTGGTGTTTAGCATGTATTTAAATCTTTAAATACAAACTTTACACTTGTTGCTTGGTGTTTCCTAGTGTTTACTGGTAGTACTTGGTTTTGCTTGGTGTTTGTTGGTGTTGCTTGGTGTTTCCTGGTATTGCTTAGTGTTTCTTGGCATTGCTTGGTGTTGTTTTGGTGTTTCTTTGCATTGCTTGGTGTTGTTTTGGTGTTTCTTGGCATTGTTTGGTGTTGTTTTAGTGTTTCTTGGCATTGCTTGGTGTTCCTTAGAGTTTATTGGCATTGCTTGGTGTTGTTTTGGTGTTTCTTGGCATTGCTTGGTGTTGTTTTGGTGTTTCTTGGCATTGCTTGGTGTTGTTTTGGTGTTTCTTGGCATTGCTTGGTATTCCTTAGTGTTTCTTGGCATTGCTTGCTGTTTCTTGGTGTTACTTGGTGTTTCTTGGCATTGCTTGTTTTTTCTTGGTTTTGCTTGGTGTTTCTTGGTGTTCCTTGGCATTGCTTGGTGTTGCTTGGTGTTTCTTGACATTGCTTGGTGTTTTTTTGGTGTTGCTGTAGCTCCTACAGTCAGTCCCTGTGTTAATTAGTGCAACAGTTGAATGTTATGACCTGTATATAGATAATCAGCTGGTGTTTAAGCCCACTGCTGAATGGTGTTTATCTGGTGTTGAGGATGATAAGTGTTTAGCAGGCTTTTGGATCAGATTTTTGGGGTTTACACCTGTTGCCTGGTGTTGCTGTAGCTCCTACAGTTAGTCTCTGTCTTCACTAGTGCTACGGTTGTATGTTGTGACCTGTATATTAATAATCAGCTGGTGTTTAGGCCCACTGCTGAAAGGTGTTTATCTGGTGTTGAGGATGGTAAGTGTTTAGCAGGCTTTTAGTTGCCTGGTGTTTGTTGGTGTTTCTCTGTGTTTCTTTAGCCCCTTCACTCAGCCTCGGTGTTCATTAGCACTACAGTCGATGGTTGTGACCTGTTGCTAAACTGTAGCTCTACGTGCTGCTTTCTTTTTTATTTAAGCTTCACCCCACTATCACACTCCACTCCCACTCACACACACACACACACACACACACACACAGAGGGGTGTGAAACAGTAAGTTCTGAACAGAGGGAGCCTGGAGAACACACACCAGTGTTTTTCACAGTAGTGCTTATCTTACACTCTGCTACAATCACTGACTGAACACTTCTCACTCCACGCTGAGAGCATTTACTTCTAAAAGCACCGGAAAATTTGCTGCACTCACGTGAGAACCGTGACTCAACACAGTTTAATACCGCCCAACACGACCCAACACGTCACAACACAGCTCAACATCGCCCAACACGGCTCAACATGGTCCAACACGACCCAGCGTGTCACAACACAGCTCAACACTGCACAACACCACCCAACATTGCCCAACACAGCCCAACAAGTCTCAACACATCACAACACAGCTCAACATCGCCCAACACGGCTCAACACCATCCGACATTGCCCAACACGACTCAACACCACCCAACACAGCTCACCAAGTCTCAACACATCACAACACAGCTCAACATCGCCCAACACGGCTCAACACAGCTCAACACCAACAACACAGCTCAACACCACACTGTAAAAAATAAAACATTTTTTACAGGTTTCCCCAGCACATTTTTACAGTTTTTCCCTGTATTTTTAAAAGACAGAACATTATAGTAAAATTACAATAATAAACTGTATATTGAAAAGTGTCATGTGATTTACCAAAAAAAATCTGTATAAATGAAATACATAAAAAATCTGTTTTTTAACAGTTTTTAGATGACACTTTTAACAAAACTAACTGTAAAAGTAAAGTAATCTTCATTGACAAAAATAGCAGAATCTTCTGTAATTTTCAAAAAGAAACCTTTTGTTATGCCGATATATCATTGTCAAATACATAAAAATACTGTTAATAATGCATTTAAAAAAAGTACAATTGCAAGAAAATATGTGAGCAAAGAAAGAAATATTTTGTAATTTTGCATTTCTTAACCACTACTTTATATACATAAATTGGAAAAACAAATGTATTGCCTACCTTATGAGACAGGCAACAATACAATTTAAACTTTTACTTTTAACTTTTAGATTTTAACTTTTACTTTATTTATGCATTTGTATTAATTTAAAGATTGAATTGTTAAATAAGTGCATTTATACAAACTGTGTAAAACTATAGTCAAATTTAAAAACGTTATTAACTGTGATTTATTCTCACATTTATAATATTTAAATCAAGCATAATTTACCCATCCCCACATTCCCCAATACACAGAAAAATGTATTACAGTCCATCTGTGCAACATGTTGGGTGCACATTCCAACCAGAGCACCACAGATATAAAATGATGCTCTAACCTACCAGTTACACACTCAAAAAAGGGTTTTGAGTGCCTGTTGGTTTTGCATAAAGAATATATGCTGAATGAATGCTGAATATATTTTGAAGCTGAAATTAACAAAAGCTATTTATATACTGCATTTATAAAGTTCTATATATGTTCTGAAGTTCTATATAACATGTAACAGCTGCAACATTTTACAGTAAGTATTATGCAGACAAATGTTGACCTACTTCAAATTTTTGTATTTTGTATATTTTTTTAAATGAAGAATAACAATTTAAAAGTACAGTTAACTTATGTTTTAGAGAAAGAAAATGCTTTTATTTTGACAGTTTATTAATGTATTTAGATAATAAAAAAAGACAATTTAACAGATTTTTTTTGCAATACCTCTGACAGTTAATTTAAAATTGGGCTTTTGCTAAGTAAAATTACATGTTTTTTTTGTTTTATATGCTAATTTTTTGTGATAACAGAAGTAATTATCTGTACTTAAACTTTTCTTTATCATTTATAAAGATTATAGGACAATTTCCTGTAAAATTACAGCGATAGATGTTAATTATGGTAAATATAATTACCGTTTTTTTACAGTTTATCTCTGTTTTAAATTTTACAGTTTTTTCCCGTTTTTTTAGTGCACCCAACATTGCCCAACACGACTCAACACGTCACAACACTGCACCATACTGCACAACACAACCCAAACTGCACAACACAACTCAACAGAGTCCAACATCGCCCCACACGACTCAACATGACTCAACACTGTCCAACACGACTTAACACTGCATAACACAACTCAACACTGCACAACACATCCCAGCATGACTCAGCATGACTTAACACTGTCCACCATGGCTCAATAAAGTCCAACACCACCCATCGCGGCTCAACACTGTCCAACACGACTTAACACCACCCAGCATGTCCCAACACATCCCAACACCACCCAGCCCGTCACAACATGACTTAACACTGTCCAACATGGCTCAACAAAGTCCAACACAACTCAACAAAGCCCAACACATCCCAACACCACCCAGCACATCCCAGCATGACTTAACACTGTCCAACACCACCCAACGTGGCTCAATACTGTCCAACACGACTTAACACCACCCAGCACATCCCAACACTGCCCAACACATCCCAACACCACCCAGCCCGTCACAACATGACTTAACACTGTCCAACATGGCTCAAAAAACTCCAATACGACTCAACACTGCACAACACGACTCAACACTGCCCAACATGACTTAGACTGCACATTACTCAACACCACCCATCACAACCCAACACTGCCCTACATGACCTAAACTGCACAACATGCCTTAACACTGCACAACATGGCTCGCCCATCACAACACTGCACAACATGACCAAACACCACCAGTCACACTTACTGTATTGTTTACAGATGTAAATAACTCTATTATTTATAATTAATGATTTGGTTCCAGCATATAAAGCAGTGATGGTGGATAAAGGAACAGTACTATGGGGAGGGGGTGAGCTGGAGCTGAGGACTCTTCTCCTGAGGTGTAAATAAACAGTGTTATACACACACGAGCAGCTTTCTCACTCACCGCTGCACCCTGTCTGACAGATCACTCCAGGGCTACATCCAAACCTGCACCCCCCTACATTCCTGTCACCTCCTGTTCCACCTTACACCAGCTCTATCTGTACAGTTGGGGGAGGAAAGCCCCACTACCGGCAAGTAGCTACTGTCGGGTCCCTGAGTGAGGCCCTTAACTCTCAAGCTCGAGTTGGATAAAAACCACGAATCAGTGTTTCTGATCAAGATTTTCGTTACAAACACACAAAATAAATAAGTACATAAATGAATAAATACATAAAGAAATAAATATATACATAATACATAAATAAATGCATAAATAAATACATAAATACATAAAGAAATAAATATATATAATACATAAATAAATGCATACATAAATACATAATTAAATAAATAAATAAGTACTTAAATAAATAAATAAATATATAAATAAAAGAATAAATAAATAAATACATAAAAAATAAATAAATACATAAATAAATAAATAGATAAATAAATACATAAATAGATAAGTATATAAATAAATACAGTGTATCACAAAAGTGAGTACACCCCTCACATTTCTGCAAATATTTCATTATATCTTTTCATGGAACAACACTATAGACATGAAACTTGGATTTAACTTAGAGTAGTCAGTGTACATCTTGTATAGCAGTGTAGATTTACTGTCTTCTGAAAATAACTCAACACACAGCCATTAATGTCTAAATAGCTGCAACATAAGTGAGTACACCCCACAGTGAACATGTCCAAATTGTGCCCAAATGTGTCGTTGTCCCTCCCTGGTGTCATGTGTCAAGGTCCCAGGTGTAAATGGGGAGCAGGGCTGTTAAATTTGGTGTTTTGGGTACAATTCTCTCATACTGGCCACTGGATATTCAACATGGCACCTCATGGCAAAGAACTCTCTGAGGATGTGAGAAATAGAATTGTTGCTCTCCACAAAGATGGCCTGGGCTATAAGAAGATTGCTAACACCCTGAAACTGAGCTACAGCATGGTGGCCAAGGTCATACAGCGGTTTTCCAGGACAGGTTCCACTCGGAACAGGCTTCGCCAGGGTCGACCAAAGAAGTTGAGTCCACGTGTTCGGCGTCATATCCAGAGGTTGGCTTTAAAAAATAGACACATGAGTGCTGCCAGCATTGCTGCAGAGGTTGAAGACGTGGGAGGTCAGCCTGTCAGTGCTCAGACCAGACGCCGCACACTGCATCAACTCGGTCTGCATGGTCGTCATCCCAGAAGGAAGCTGACGCACAAGAAAGCCCGCAAACAGTTTGCTGAAGACAAGCAGTCCAAGAACATGGATTACTGGAATGCCCTGTGGTCTGACGAGACCAAGATAAACTTGTTTGGCTCAGATGGTGTCCAGCATGTGTGGCGGCGCCCTGGTGAGAAGTACCAAGACAACTGTATCTTGCCTACAGTCAAGTATGGTGGTGGTAGCATCATGGTCTTGGGCTGCATGAGTGTTGCTGGCACTGGGGAGCTGCAGTTCATTGAGGGAAACATGAATTCCAACATGTACTGTGACATTCTGAAACAGAGCATGATCCCCTCCCTTCGAAAACTGGGCCTCAGGGCAGTTTTCCAACAGGATAACGACCCCAAACACAACCTCCAAGATGACAACTGCCTTGCTGAGGAAGCTGAAGGTAAAGGTGATGGACTAAACCCAATTGAGCACCTGTGGCGCATCCTCAAGTGGAAGGTGGAGGAGTTCAAGGTGTCTAACATCCACCAGCTCCGTGATGTCATCATGGAGGAGTGGAAGAGGATTCCAGTAGCAACCTGTGCAGCTCTGGTGAATTCCATGCCCAGGAGGGTTAAGGCAGTGATAATAATGGTGGTCACACAAAATATTGACACTTTAGGCACAATTTGGACATGTTCACTGTGGGGTGTACTCACTTATGTTGCCAGCCATTTAGACATTAATGGCTGTGTGTTGAGTTATTTTCAGAAGACAGTAAATCTACACTGCTATACAAGCTGTACACTGACTACTCTAAGTTATATCCAAGTTTCATGTCTACAGTGTTGTCCCATGAAAAGATATAATAAAATATTTGCAGAAATGTGAGGGGTGTACTCACTTTTGTGATACACTGTACATAAATAAATAAGTACACGAAAAAATAAATAAATAAATACATAAAAATAAATAAATACATAAATAAATAAGTACTTAAATAAATAAACAGATAAATAAGTACATAAATAAAAAATAAAAAAATAAATAAATACATAAATCGATAAGTATATAAATAAATAAATAGATAAATAACGACTCAAAAAAATAAATGAGGAAATAAATAAATAAATAAATTAAAAAATAAATAAATACAAAAATAAATAGATAGATAAATAAGTACTTAAATAAATAAATAGATAAATAAGTACATAAATAAATACATAAATAAATACGTAAATAGATAAGTATATAAATGAATAAATAGATAAATAAGTGCTTAAAAATAAATAAGGGAATAAATAAATAAATACATTAAAAACTAAATAAATACATAAATAAATAAATATATAAATAAGTACTTAAATAAATAAATAGATAAATAACAATTTACAAGTCATTACTGGTGCATAAATAGTAAAAAAGTTGTGGAGGTAAGATGTTGTAGATGGTGTATTACCGGAGTTTAGTGGGGTGTGATGTGGTATTACCATGTTAGTATTAATGGGGTGTTTGTTATAAGTGCTATAATTAGCAGTCATGGGGTGAGTGAGAAGGTTTTAGTGAGGTATTAGTGGGGTGTAACTGGGTTATAGGTGGGGCAGTATTAGGGTGTTGATGGTATCTTGTTGGGGTTATTTGGGTAACAGTTTTAGGTATACGATGAAGATGTAGAGTGTGAATAGTGACACACACACTGTGTGTGAAGGACGGATCTCAGCAGGCTGGCAGAAGATCGCTGACCTGTAACCATGTAGAGCAAAGATAACTTAACCTGGCAGTGTGTGTGTGTGTGAGTGTGTTGGTCAGTAATGTATGACCACAGCATCTGTTCCATCTACTGTTCCAGCTGGACTCGTGGATGGTACGATGGCAGGATCATGAGCTCGTGGACCTCTGAGAAGCAGGTAGAGGAACTGTTGTGACCTTCAGGATGGTAACAGTGGGAACATAGAGGGTGGCAGACATGGCATCACACTGGTTTTAGAAATAGAAGGTGTAGGATCCAGATGTGGAGGTGTTATTCAAACACCAGGAGAAGTTTGAGGACCACATGATGAACTTGCTTGGAGATCTTAGCTTGAAGGAGGACCTTCAGATGTGGGAGATCTGGAAAGCAGGAGAACTCAGGACAGAAGGAGAAGGTTCACAGGAGGGTTCACAGATCTGGAAAGCAGGAGGACTCAGGACAGAAGGAGAAGGTTCACAGGAGGGTTCACAGATCTGGAAACCAGGAGGACTCAGGACAGAAGGAGCAGGTTCACAGAAGGGTTTGCAGATCTGGAAACCAGGAGGACTCAGGACAGAGGGAGAAGGTTCACAGATCTGGAAAGCAGGAGGACTCAGGACAGAAGGAGAAGGTTCACAGGAGGGTTCACAGATCTGGAAAGCAGGAGGACTCAGGACAGAAGGAGAAGGTTCACAGGAGGGTATACAGATCTGAAAAGCAGGAGGACTCAGGACAGAAGGAGAAGGTTCACAGGAGGGTTCACAGATCTGAAAAGCAGGAGGACTCAGGACAGAAGAAGAAGGTTCACAGGAGGGTTCACAGATCTGAAAAGCAGGAGGACTCAGGACAGAAGGAGAAGGTTCACAGGAGGGTTCACAGATCTGGAAAGCAGAAGGACTCAGGACAGAAGGAGAAGGTTCACAGGAGGGTTCACAGATCTGGAAAGCAGGAGGACTCAGGACAGAAGGAGAAGGTTCACAGGAGGGTTCACATATCTGGAAAGCAGGAGGACTCAGGACAGAAGGAGAAGGTTCACAGGAGGGTTCACATATCTGGAAAGCAGGAGGACTCAGGACAGAAGGAGAAGGTTCACAGGAGGGTTCACAGATCTGGAAGATCTTTAAGATATCCACAGAAACTTTTTGGACCTAGCATTGGTCCAAAATGGTCTTAAATCAGAGCAGCACGACATGGTAGACCTTGAGCTCTGGGTGGTTGAGTTTGAACCTTCCTAGGCTTCAAGTGTACAGACACCTGGACCAGAAGGTGTCAGGAGTAAAATGAGAACCTGATGTGAGAAGAACCGGCGGTCTTCAGACCTTCAAAGCAGAACTGAGTGTTGATAGCGTGACTGTGGTGAGACGGGTGGTTGTCTACTGAGAAAGACCTCCAGACGTCTCACGCCAGGGCCCCAGTTCGGTTATTTTGGAAGACATGTGTAGTTCCTCTTTAGGTTTTCACACACGACAGAGCTTTTTTAAACGTCCATAATTACCAGATACGAGGTTCATAAATAAATAGACGCTGTTTAACTGTCAGGAAGATCAGATGAAGATCACACAGGAACTGGACTCAGTGGTCTGGGACCATGTGAGAGTTTGGTAGGTAAACGTCTCACCACAATCTGAGACGTGGAGGGAGGATCCAGTCAGAGCTCAAAACTAGAACTGACCAACGTGAACAGACTGGACTAGTAATCAAAAGGTCACCGATTCAGGTCCCTCTACTACCAGGTTGCCACTGTTGGGCCCTTGAGCAAGGCCCTTAACCCTCAATTGCTTAGACTGTACTCTGTCACAGTACTGTAAGTCACTTTGGATAACAGTGTCTGCTAAATGCCATAAATGTAATATATACAATATATGAGCAAAAGTATGTGGACACCTGAACATGAGCATGTTAATCACCGGGTACTTAAACCACAAGCAGTGATATGAGGCCCTAACAGCCTCCACTCTTCTTCTTCTGTAAAAGCTTTTTAAATAAGATTTGAAAGTGTGTCTGTGGAAATCTGGGCCAATTTATCATCAAACATAAAACCCACATAAAATATATAATAATAATAACAATAATAATAATAATAATAATAATAATAATAATAATAAAAACAAAAACAACAACAACAACAAAACAACAATAATAATAATAATAATTATAATAATAATAAATGTAATGATGATAATAATAATAATAACAACAATAATAACAATAATAATAATAATAATAATAATATCAATAATAATAATAATAGTAATAATAATAATAATAAAATAATAATAATAATACCAATAATAATAATAATAGTAATAATAATAATAAAATAATAATAAGTAAAAATAACATTAAAGACAATAACAACAATAATTATTAATAATTGTTAAAAATAATAATCAATTAAAAAAACAACTATAATAATAATAACATACTAGTTAATAATGATAATAATAGTTAAAAAATCAAAACAACAATAGTTATAAAATAAATAAATAAATAAATACATACATAATTAATTACTTAAAATAATTAATTAAATAAATAAATAAATAAATACATAAAAACATGGATGGATAAATGAATAAATGGAGATGAATTTTGTTGCCTCTAATCTGACCCAATATAAATGACACACACTCACATGAATCAAAATACGAGGACGGCTGGCTATTAACACATTCTGATATATATGTGAGTGTCTGTGGGGGGTGTTGCGATGGCAGGGTGTTATCTCAAGTGGAGAATTACACACACTGAGACATGACACATGATTGATTGGTCTGATTGATCTGCCTGTTGTAATCAATGCAGAAAGTCGTGTCAGAGCATGTGCAACAAGGTGTGAGTGTGTGTGTGTGTGTGTGTGTGTGTGTGAGTCCAAAAACTGGGTCAAATAAGAGTCACCACTGTTGTGTAAAGCGGTGCCAAGGTGGTACAGCTGGTGTGCCACTCATCTGTATCCTCTGTTTTCATCTGTAAAAATCTTGTATAATTATGCAGAAGGTGGATTGGTGGTCCTTTGGTGTAAAAGGGTTATTGTGTGTTGTGCTGTGATAGATTAGCACCCTGTCTGGGGGTCAGTTACAGCCTGGCAGCCCACTGCAGAATACACAGGCTTTGGATCCACAGTGACTCTGATCAGGATGGAGTGTTTTTTTTTATTTTTATTTCAGCATCTATAAACACTTTAGCCAAAACTACGTGGACACCTGACCAAGAGCTATTTGAAATGAAGCTGCCCCACTTTTCAAGAAAGGCTTCCACAATATTTTGGAGTGTGTCTGTGGGGATCTGCACCTTTTAAATCAAAGGAGCATTTGTAACGTCAAATACTGATGCTGGACAAGAGAGGCCTGGTTCACAATCAGTGTTCCAATTCATCCCATAGGTGTAAAGTCAGGGCACCAAACTCATCAAACCAGGTCTTTCTGGAACAGGACCCTCCCCAAACCTGAGACTGAAAATTAAGAGGACTGTCCACATAATTCTTGCCATGTAACGTATTTCTAGCTACTTGGATTCATTCTGGTGGAACAGTGGTACAGCAGGTACCTTGAGTCTGAACTGTACAGAGTTTGGCATGTTCTCCTAATTTCTGTGTGGACGTCCTCTTACTTTTAAGTAACATGCAGGAGGTGGATTAGATGCTTCGAACTGTTTGTAGATGTTAAGATGTCATAAGTAAATTGATCAAGGGTTAAGGGCCTTGCTCAGGGGCCCAACAGTGACAACTTGACAGTGGAAATTCTCAGCTCTTAGTGTATGTATGTATGTATGTATGTATGTGTGTGTGTGTGTGTGTGTGTGTGTGTGTGTGTGTGTGTGTAAGTGTTCTCATCCCTCTGGCTGAGAATCCCAGCAGCTCTGATTCTTATTCTGGTTTGAACTCGCTGTGCACAATGATTCCATCACACACACACACACACACACACACACACACACACACACACACACACACACACACACACACACAATGTGTTCAATACCATATGGTTTCTTTGTTTTTTTGTGTTTGTTCCGTATGTTAATCACTCCACATGAAGCAAAGGTGACTGTGCTCTCGTTATCCTTCTCTAACTTTGCCTGATCAGCACTAATTAGACACACATACACATAAACACATACACAAAAAACACACCAAACACACTGCAATACTGAACTGTAATAATAAACTGTAATACTGAACTGTAATAATAAACTGCAATACTGAACTGTAATAATAAACGGTAATACTGAACTGTAAAATTGAACTGTAATAATAAGCTGTAATTCTGAACTGTAGTACTGAACTGTAATAATAAACTGTAATAATAAACTGTAATACTGAACTGTAATATTGAACTGTAATAATAAACTGTAATTCTGAACTGTAATACTGAACTGTAATAATAAACGGTAATAATAAACTGTAATACTGAACTGTAAAATTGAACTGTAATAATAAACTGTATTTCTGAACTGTAATACTGAACTGTAATAATAAACTGTAAAATTGAACAGTAATAATAAACTAATACTGAACTGTAATATTTCACTGAAATACTAAACTGTAATACTGAACTGTTATTCTTAACTGTAATAATAAATGGTAATACTGAACTGTAATACTAAACTGTAATAATAAACTTTTAAACTGAACTGTAATAATAAACTGTAATAATAAACGGTAATAATAAACTGTAATAATAAACTGTAATTCTGAACTGTAATAATAAACTGTAATACTGAACTGTAATAATAAACTGTAATAATAAACGGTAATAATAAACTGTAATAATAAACTGTAATACTGAACTGTAATAATAAACAGTAATAAAAAACTGTAATAATAAACAGTAATAATAAACTGTAATAATACACTGTAATACTGAACTGTAATAATAAACTGTAATAATAAACAGTAATAATAAACTGTAATAATAAACTGTAATACTGAACTGTAATAATAAACTGTAATAAGAAACTGTAATACTGAACTGTAATAATAAACTGTAAAATTGAACAGTAATAATAAACTAATACTGAACTGTAATATTTCACTGAAATACTAAACTGTAATACTGAACTGTTATTCTTAACTGTAATAATAAACGGTAATACTGAACTGTAATACTAAACTGTAATAATAAACTTTTAAACTGAACTGTAATAATAAACTGTAATAATAAACTGTAATAATAAACGGTAATAATAAACTGCAATACTGAACTGTAATAATAAACTGTAATTCTGAACTGTAATAATAAACTGTAATACTGAACTGTAATAATAAACGGTAATACTGAACTGTAATAATAAACAGTAATAATAAACTGTATTAATAAACTGTAATAATAAACTGTAATACTGAACTGTAATAATAAACTGTAATACTGAACTATAATAATAAACTGTAATACTGAACTGTAATAATAAACTGTAATACTGAACTGTAATAATAAACTGTAAAAATAAACTGTATTAATAAACTGTAATAATAAACTGTAATAATACACTGTAATACTGAACTGTAATAATAAACTGTAATAATAAACTGTAATAATAAACTGTAATACTGAACTGTAATAATAAACTGTAATAATAAACTGTATTAATAAACTGTAATAATAAACTGTAATAATACACTGTAATACTGAACTGTAATAATACACTGTAATACTGAACTGTAATAATAAACTGTAATACTGAACTGTAATATTAAACTGTAATAATAAACTGTAATACTGAACTGTAATAATAAACTGTATGAATAAACTGTAATACTGAACTGTAATACTGAACTGTAATACTGAACTGTAATACTGAACTGTAATACTGAACTGTAATAATAAACTGTAATACTGAACTGTAATAATAAACTGTAATGATAAACTGTATTAATAAACTGTAATACTGAACTGTAATACTGAAATGTAATAATAAACTGTAATACTGAACTGTAATAATAAACTGTAATAATACACTGTAATACTGAACTGTAATAATAAACTGTAATACTGAACTGTAATACTGAACTGTAATAATAAACTGTAATACTGAACTGTAATAATAAACAGTAATAAAAAACTGTAATAATAAACAGTAATAATAAACTGTAATAATACACTGTAATACTGAACTGTAATAATAAACTGTAATACTGAACTGTAATAATAAACTGTAATACTGAACTGTAATAATAAACTGTAATAATAAACTGTAATACTGAACTGTAATAATAAACTGTAATAATAAACTATAATACTGAACTGTAATAATAAACTGTAATAATAAACTGTAATACTGAACTGTAATACTGAACTGTAATAATAAACGGTAATACTGAACTGTAATAATAAACAGTAATAATACACTGTAATACTGAACTGTAATAATAAACGGTAATACTGAACTGTAATAATAAACGGTAATACTGAACTGTAATACTGAACTGTAATAATAAACGGTAATACTGAACTGTAATAATAAACTGTAATAATAAACTGTAATAATAAACTGTAATAATAAACTGTAATACTGAACTGTAATAATAAACGGTAATACTGAACTGTAATAATAAACTGTAATAATAAACTGTAATAATAAACTGTAATAATAAACTGTAATACTAAACTGTAATAATAAACGGTAATACTGAACTGTAATACTGAACTGTAATAATAAACTGTAATAATAAACTGTAATAATAAACTGTAATACTGAACTGTAATAATAAACGGTAATACTGAACTGTAATACTGAACTGTAATAATAAACGGTAATACTGAACTGTAAAATTGAACTGTAATAATAAGCTGTAATTCTGAACTGTAGTACTGAACTGTAATAATAAACTGTAATAATAAACTGTAATACTGAACTGTAATATTGAACTGTAATAATAAACTGTAATTCTGAACTGTAATACTGAACTGTAATAATAAACGGTAATAATAAACTGTAATACTGAACTGTAAAATTGAACTGTAATAATAAACTGTAATTCTGAACTGTAATACTGAACTGTAATAATAAACGGTAATAATAAACTGTAATAATAAACTGTAATAATAAACTGTAATTCTGAACTGTAATAATAAATTGTAATACTGAACTGTAATAATAAACTGTAATAATAAACTGTAATAATAAACAGTAATAATAAACTGTAATAATAAACTGTAATACTGAACTGTAAAATTGAACTGTAATAATAAACTGTAATTCTGAACTGTAATACTGAACTGTAATAATAAACGGTAATAATAAACTGTAATAATAAACTGTAATAATAAACTGTAATTCTGAACTGTAATAATAAATTGTAATACTGAACTGTAATAATAAACTGTAATAATAAACTGTAATAATAAACTGTAATAATAAACTGTAATAATAAACTGTAATTCTGAACTGTAATAATAAATTGTAATACTGAACTGTAATAATAAACTGTAATAATAAACTGTAATAATAAACGGTAATAATAAACTGTAATAATAAACTGTAATAATAAACTGTAATTCTGAACTGTAATAATAAACTGTAATACTGAACTGTAATAATAAACTGTAATAATAAACTGTAATAATAAACAGTAATAATAAACTGTAATAATAAACTGTAATACTGAACTGTAATAATAAACTGTAATACTGAACTGTAATAATAAACTGTAATAAGAAACTGTAATACTGAACTGTAATAATAAACTGTAAAATTGAACGGTAATAATAAACAGTAATACTGAACTGTAATATTTCACTGAAATACTAAACTGTAATACTGAACTGTTATTCTTAACTGTAATAATAAACGGTAATAATAAACTGTAATAATAAACTGTAATACTGAACTGTAATAATAAACTGTAATAATAAACTGTATTAATAAACTGTAATAATAAACTGTAATAATACACTGTAATACTGAACTGTAATAATACACTGTAATACTGAACTGTAATAATAAACTGTAATACTGAACTGTAATAATATACTGTAATAATAAACTGTAATAATAAACTGTAATACTGAACTGTAATAATAAACTGTAATACTGAACTGTAATAATAAACTGTAATAATACACTGTAATACTGAACTGTAATAATAAACTGTAATACTGAACTGTAATAATAAACTGTAATACTGAACTGTAATACTGAACTGTAATAATAAACTGTAATACTGAACTGTAATAATAAACAGTAATAATAAACTGTAATAATAAACAGTAATAATAAACTGTAATAATACACTGTAATACTGAACTGTAATAATAAACTGTAATACTGAACTGTAATAATAAACTGTAATACTGAACTGTAATACTGAACTGTAATAATAAACTGTAATAATAAACTGTAATAATAAACTGTAATACTGAACTGTAATAATAAACTGTAATAATAAACTGTAATACTGAACTGTAATAATAAACTGTAATAATAAACTGTAATAATAAACTGTAATACTGAACTGTAATAATAAACTGTAATAATAAACTGTAATACTGAACTGTAATAATAAACTGTAATAATAAACTGTAATAATAAACTGTAATACTGAACTGTAATAATAAACGGTAATACTGAACTGTAATAATAAACAGTAATAATAAACTGTAATACTGAACTGTAATAATAAACGGTAATACTGAACTGTAATAATAAACGGTAATACTGAACTGTAATACTGAACTGTAATAATAAACTGTAATAATAAACTGTAATAATAAACTGTAATAATAAACTGTAATAATAAACTGTAATACTGAACTGTAATAATAAACTGTAATACTGAACTGTAATAATAAACTGTAATAATAAACTGTAATAATAAACTGTAATAATAAACTGTAATACTGAACTGTAATAATAAACGGTAATACTGAACTGTAATACTGAACTGTAATACTGAACTGTAATAATAAACTGTAATAATAAACTGTAATACTGAACTGTAATAATAAACGGTAATACTGAACTGTAATACTGAACTGTAATACTGAACTGTAATAATAAACTGTAATAATAAACTGTAATAATAAACTGTAATACTGAACTGTAATAATAAACGGTAATACTGAACTGTAATAATAAACTGTAATAATAAACTGTAATAATAAACTGTAATAATAAACTGTAATACTGAACTGTAATAATAAACGGTAATACTGAACTGTAATACTGAACTGTAATAATAAACGGTAATACTGAACTGTAATACTGAACTGTAATAATAAACTGTAATAATAAACGGTAATACTGAACTGTAATACTGAACTGTAATAATAAACTGTAATAATAAACTGTAATAATAAACTGTAATAATAAACTGTAATAATAAATGCAGTGCTTAACTGTTTTATAACTGCATGACTGAAGTATTTCACTTCTATTATTAATAATCTGTTTATATAAGGAGCTGTTGCAAATTAATCACTCACACCTCAGGATAATTTAGAACAGCTCGTAACCTTCCACATTGTCTCGCTCAGATCATCCAGAGAAACCCAGTGAGAACATGCAAAGCTTCTTACACAAAGTGACTTGAATTAGGACCGAACCGAGGTCTTTGGGTCTGGCGTCTGTGTGCAGCACTGACTGTATAATTAAACTCCTCTCATATAAACGTCAGTAGGAACGTCGCTTCAGATCATTTAAATAACAAGTAAAACTGACACTCAGCTCAGAGTCACATGATTGACACCCGTCATCTCCTGATTAGCATTTTATAGCCGTCTTCCATCCGAGAGAGCGCACACACACACACACACACACACACACACACACACACACAGACACACACACACACACACACACACACACAGACACACACACACACACACACACACACACAGACACACACACACACACACACAGACACACACACACAGTGAGTGAAGTCTGAAACATCACACAGGACATTTACAGGTGTGAAAAGATCCGTATTAAAAATACAGCGTGAAATTCCCCCATTAAGTGCATTTCTTCCAATCCAGAGAGAAAGTGAGACAGGATGAGAGAGCGATAGAGAGAGAAAGAGAGAGAGAGAGAGAGAGAGAGAGAGAGAGAGAGCTCGGTGTGAGTTTTCTCATTTTTGGCTGTATTTATTAAAGCGAATTTTAAGAGAATGTGCTAAAATATACAGTGAGAAAGTGAGAGAGGAGTGAAGAGAGAGAGAGAGAGAGTCGAGGGGGGTGGAGAGAGAGGAAATGAACTCTATTATTCTCATTCCCATAATTCAGTGGGTGAATGTTACAAAGCTCTGCACTGCTGTCAGGTGTGGGATCATGTGTGTGTGTGTGTGTGTGTGCAGGACGAATGGACACTGGACAAGGCTTCGACCATTCCACACATTTAGACATAGCCAACCGAGTCTGTGTAGAAGCCTGGCTGGTCGATAGGCCTCTAGGATTCGAACCCAAAAGTCAGAGGTAGTGGGCTATCAAAACAGTACACTATATTGCCAAAAGTATTCACTCACCCATCCAAATAATTGAATTCAGGTGTTCCGATCACTTCCATGGCCACAGGTGTATAAAAACGAGCACCTCGGCATGCAGACGCTTCTACACACATTAGAGAAAGAATGGGTCGCTCTCAAGAGCTCAGTGAATTCCAGCGTGGTACCAGCGTGAAGTCCAGTCGTGAAATTTTCTCACTACTAAATATTCCACAGTCGACTGTCAGTGCTATTATAACAAAGTGAAAGTGATTGGGAACAACAGCAACTCAGCCACCAAGTGTTACCATGTACAATGACAGGGCAGCGGATGCTGAGGAACACCAACTTTCTGCAGAGTCGATCACTACAGATCTCCAAACTTCATGTGGTCTTCAGATGAGCTCAGGAACAGTGTGTAGAGCTTAATGGAATGGGTTTCCATGGCCGAGCAGCTGCATCCAAGCCTTACATCACCAAGCGCAATGCAAAGCGTCGGATGCAGTGGTGTAAAGCGCGCCGCCACTGGACTCTAGAGCAGTGGAGACGTGTTCTCTGGAGTGACGAATCACGTTTCTCCGAGTCTGGGTTTGGCGGTTGCCAGGAGAACAGTACCTGTCTGACTGCATTGTGCCGAGTGTAAAGTGTGGTGGAGGGGGGATTATGGTGTGGGGGTGTTTTTCAGGAGTTGGGCTCGACCCCCTATTTTGGACGATTTCATGCTCCCAACTTTGTGGGAACAGTTTGGGGATGGCCCCTTCCTCTTCCAACATGACTGCGCACCAGTGCACAAAGCACAAGGTCCATAAAGACGTGGATGAGTGAGTTTGGTGTGGAAGAACTTTACTGACCTGCACAGAGTCCTGACCTCAACCAGATAGATAGAACACCTTTGGGATGAATTAGAGCGGAGACTGTGAGCCAGGCCTTCTCATCCAACATCAGTGTCTGACCTCACAAATGCACTTCTGGAAGAATGGTGAAAAATTCCCATAAACACACTCCTAAACCTTGTGGAAAGCCTTCCCAGAAGAGTTGAAGCTGTTATAGCTGCAAAGGGTGGCGACATCATATTAAACCCTGTGGATTAAGAATGGGAGTCACTCAAGCCTCCAAAATACCTTCTATAAATTTAATCACTGCAGGGATCCAGGGTTTGAATTGCTATTAGCCTGGTGTGGTCAAGGTCCCACAGTAGATTGGCATTGCACCCATTCTGGAGAAACTAGACCCACAATAACCATGATCAGGACGTCGCCTCAGCGGATCTGGTCCTCAAACCACACTTGGTACAGATTTTACACCGGATGCCCTTCCTGACGCAACCCTCATGCTTATATCCGGGCATGGGACCTGCACTAAGAGTGCACTGACAAGTCAAGTACACCTCCCAATAGCTGTTTTTTTTCGGCCACTCCCCTTTCCTGAGACATTAGCCAATCATGTCCATGCAAATGTCCAACTGATCAATAGCACTGCTGAGACTCGAACCCTGAATCCCCAGATCACTGAGCACCACCTGAGTGCCGAAGAAAATACGTTGGTATCATATGTTGGGTCAGACATCTGGAACACCTGTGGTTAGATCTTAGGTCCTGAATTCAATTCAAGGGACACAATTGGGTGTGTCTGAGGGAGAGGGGGCGAAATTGGTATCACCTTCTTAACACTGCAACAGTTGGCCTGGCTCAAGGGCTTAACAGTGGCTGCCTGGCAGAGCTGGGATTTGAACTCTTAACCTTTCAGTTAACAGCCCAAAGCTCTACCCACTAGGCTACCAGTGTTGTCTGGTAGAGATGCTGGAACGAGCACTGGAGAAGTAGATAGAGACTAGTGTGATCCTTCATGCTGTTTGTACAGAGGACAGCTGTAGCCTAGCTGTTAAGCGGTTAAGCTACTGGACTAGTAATCAAAAGGTCTCTGGTTCAAGCCCCACCACTGCCAGGTTGCCACTGTTGGGCCCTTAAGCAAGGCCCCTAACCCTCAATTGCTTAGACAACACACTGTCAAGGTACTGTGAGTCACTTTGGATAAAAGCATCTGCTAAATGCAGAAAATGTAAATGTAAGAATTCACCTTCTCACCACAGGGTTCTACCACACTCTCTGGGTTCAAATCTCAGCGCTGCTACCGGTCGGTTGGGCCCCCTAGCAGACTCAAGAACGAGGGAGCATCCGATGCTGCCTTAGCGGTGGAGGCAATCCCAGCATTCATTGCGGCACAACTTTTACTCACAGAAAAATAAAAAACATGGCGGATGGTGCAGTGAAACAAACTGAGTTATTTACAAACTTAAATAAATTATTATTGGTTTTTAATTTGTATAAAGGTGCACAAGTGTTTTTATTTGCATGTTTGGGCTTGACAGGGACAGTTTAACCATAGTCGGTACACGGAGTTGACATGCTAGCACGTTGTGCCACCTCATCCCATTGGTTTGAATGGCATGAGGCTAACTGTGATAGCTTAGTCAGCGAAACTGATGGAATCGCTGTCTAAATAGCGCGTTCGAATAACCTGCCTTATAAGTCGATGACTTATTAGAATCCTCTCTACTGAGGCAGCTGCCTGTGTAGGCAGTAAGACAGCAAGGCAGCTCACTAGGTGTTTGAACACACACTAAATTGCCCTATAAGTGAATGTGTGTGTGTATGTGTGTGCCCTGTGATGGACTGGCACCCCATCCAGGGTGTAACTGTGTCCCCCCCCCCCCCCCCCCCCCCCGCAACCCTGATTGGATAAGTGGATAAGAAAATGAATGAATGAATGAATAAAAAGCATTGATGAAATGTTTACATAAAGTGTCAATTATTTACTATTATTTACTAATTATTTTACCTCAGACACGCACCGTGTTTTATATAAAGTTTGCCATTCAACCACCTCAACTGTCAAGGCACATCTGAATGAACCCGATATAAAAACATAATATTTTTCTTTCCTAAACCGCGGTTTACCACACAGATATAGACGTATACTAAAATTGGATTCAGAATCGATTCAAAATTGCGGTTTCTTGTGTTTTTCTGTAAACTAAGGCACGCCCATATTTGCCCAAATGTATACAGTATAATACTGTCAATTATAAAAACTGTATTTTACATTTACGAGATGCTTTTATCCAAAGCGACTTACATTATATTGACTGAGCAATTGAGGGTTAAGGGCCTTGCTCAAGGGCCCAACAGTGGCAAACTGGCAGTGGTGGGGCTTGAACCAGCGACCTTTTGATTACTAGTCCAGTACCTTAACCACTAAGCTACAACTGCACCTGTTTTGCTGTGAAATATTTACTGTAAACTTACAGCAACTTACAGCAAAAAAAGACACGACTGGATCTCTTGTAATCGGGAGTCTTTTAAGTCGGTGTGTATTTCACACTACACGACTGATGGGTGATAGGGGGTTTCTCACTACACCATCTATCACCAACTGGAATCACAGACGAGCTTCTCTGGTCTCCCAAACTACGTTCTGTCACAAAAACAAACGCGAGAAGTGACGAAAGGTTTAATGATACCACGTCCAAAAATACACGTAAACAAGTAGCGAGCGATCAAAGTTTGTGTGCTGATGTGCAGCGTAACATCAAGAAAAAAAAAAAGACTCTGAATGGATTTGGCTACGTGACCAGCAGGGATTGTTCTGTAGTGAGTTGGAATATATTTTTGCAATGCAGCGTGGGTGTTTTGTAGAGACTGATAAGGTCAGAAATAATGTAAAGCTTGTGTGTGTGCGCCGATGTATACTGATATAAACTATATTACGCCCCTATCCCACATTTTTACACTCCTCTCCTGTGTTTCCCCTCACCCCGTATCTTGTGTTCTCATTGGCTGTTCGACATAGCACTCGTTGCCAGTCGGGCAACTCAGATTCAGATATCTGACATGCTAGAAATCTTGCTTTGGTTGCCGAGCACTCGGATCGAGTTGTTGAGTAGTTCACACATAGCGATCGAGAGCCGAGTTTCAGTCACTGAGCGAACGCTGAATTGCTCCCGAGCCGGCAAATCTAGCACCGACCAGTCGCAGAGCGAAAATCAGGGCAAAAGTCGTGTAGTGTGAACTAGGCATTAGCTGACTCAATCGTTTGATGGTTGTCTATATACTTTTGGTGTATCTTTATGTTCATATTTTTATTATAAATGGTTTTAAATGACGAGTTCTGGGACGTTAGAAGAACATCAGAAGCTCTTAATGGTGGAGATTAACCAGATTAAAGCCGGCGAGATGTGAAATGAATGCATGACACCTCACTCACTGTCCCATTGATTTGTCCTCATTCAGCACTCCCTGCCTTTATCCCTCTTCCTCCCCTTAAAAAAGAGAGGAGTGACTCTCCTCCGCCCCTCAAATCTGTCCGTCATTAATTTTCCACCTCCCCTCGTCCCTCCTTCAGAGGAGAAATGAGGCAGAAAAGCAAACAGACTGAACAACACAAAAAGCCGAGCTGAATGCAGGAGCTGAATGCACCACCATCACCATCCAGCGTCACCACTGTATATCTCTGGCCCTGTCCGGGCCCCTCTCTGGCCCCTCCGTGGCCCCGGGCTGTACTAATTAATAGGGCTGGAATGGAGGGATTAAGGCAGCACGTTAAGACATATTTAACCTCCAGCACTCGCTCTGTTTCAATAAGTATTAAAGCCGCCTTTAAGAGAAGCGCCGCACTCAATTAACCAGAACAAAGGGGGGGAGAGGGAGGGGGGCGCCGAAACACAGAATAGAGGGAACGATGGAGAGAGGGGGGGCGAGGGAGGTACAAGCATCTGCCCCAACACACAGAGAGAAAAGGGGGAAATGATGTCGTGTCGCCTCCGGCCATGACATCAGCGTTCGGAGGGGTCACAGCGAGGGAGGGTCGAGGTACCAGCCCAGTGTGTACAAGATTAAAACAGATCTCTTACAGACGTGAAGGAAAAGGAAATTAAAGCAAATTATATTATTATTATTTTTTATATTAGTATAATTACTTTTAACTTATTATTTTTATTAATCTTGTTAGTATTATTATTCATCTTATTTTTAATATAATAATTATCATTACTATTCATTTATTGTTTATTGCTACTATTATTATTAGAAGTATTATTATAATTATTACTGTTCTGTTCTATTTTACTTTTACATTTTCGGCATTTAGCAGACGGCGTTATTCAAAGTGACTTACAGTACTGTGACAGTATACTGTCTAAGCAATTGAGGGTTAAGGGCCTTGCTCAAGAGCCCAATAGCAGCAACCTGGCAGTGGTGGGGCTTGAACCAGCGACCTTTGGATTGCTAGTCCAGTACCTTAACCGATAGGCCACAACTGTCCCAATTAATTTCTATTAATTTATTATTATTTCTGTTGTTATTGATCTTCTTCTTTTACGTTAATATTATTCATTTTATTATTTATCTTATTTTCATCTTTATTATTATTATTATTATTATTATTATTATTATTATTGATATTATTATTAATGTTCTTTTACTTATTATTATTATTATTAAGTATTTTTATTATTATTTAATGGTAATGTACTTATTTTATTTTTTTCCAATCAATTTGTATTTTTTATGGAATTTGGAATTTATGGAGTTTGTTTGATCTTCACATTGATCTTCTTCTTCTACATTATTATTATTCATTTTATTATTGATCTTATTTTCATTCTTCCTATTATTACTGTTAATTTATTATTATTATTATTATTATTATTATTCATTTTATTATTGATTTTATTTTCTTTACTTGTATTATTACTATTAATTTATTATTATTATTATTATTATTATTATTGGTATTATTATTAATGTTCTTTTACTTATTATTATTAAGTAATTTATTTTTATTATTATTTTATGGTAATGTATTTATTTTAATTTTTTTCCAATCAATTTGTATTTTATTGGTTTTATGGGATTTTTATTTACACAAAGTTTTTGTGTTGATTGTCTAGTGATTAAATTTTATATATTTTTAAGTCTTTTAATTTATTTATTTTTTATATTTGCAGCTTTTGCAGATTTTTGTAATATTAAATTACAGAAAAATTATTTATTTAATTTCATTAGCTGCTACTTTATGGCATACAACATACGATCCCGGTCAGGATTGTGGTGGGTCCGAGATAAAAATGGTGACACCGGACCCACTGTGACTCTAACCAGGATTAGAAAAGAGTAACAGAACGTAGGACATGGAAAAGGACCCACTGTGACCCTGACCAGGATAGAGCAGTGGTGAAACATGAAAACTAAGATGAAATGATTTTGTAACCCTGAACTGAAAGGTGTCATTTAGCTGATTCACAGCTGCTTCTGTGGCACCTCTGGGTGGTATGATGACGGTATGATGGTACTCCAGGAAGCCACGCCCACACTCTGGGTACACAAGTGTGTGTGTGTGTGTGTGTGTGTGTGAGAGAGTATGTGTGTGTGTGCGAGTGTGTGTGTGTGTGTGTGTGTGTGTGAGAGTATGTGTGTGTGTGTGTGTGTGCGAGTGTGTGTGTGTGAGTGTGCTGTCATGCTTGTACACACGTCCCCTGACTTTTCTTTGGCTGTTTGACCTTCATCTGTCCTCAAAAAGGTCAAACGGAGGCCGTTAGCACCTTCATCATGAGCGACGTTAGCGCTCAGCATGATGTAATTCTTTCTGATTAGCATGTTGTTAGCATTAGCATGTACGCGCCTGCCGATTGGCATTTAGGTTGACATGCTAGCTCTAATATCCGCGAGCTGTCCAGAGTAATTATATGTTCCAGTTAAGCGTGAGATGATAACAAGGTAGATGCTAAATCCTCATACTCAACACGTGCAGTGTGGTAAGCATGCTACATCATCATTGCTAACGCTGAGCTTTATCAGGAGGTTTGAACAGAAACTCAGTTCAGTTACTTCTGTTTTATCTACATAAATGTACGTATTTAGTGTTGATGTGTTAAATTCAGACTCACTGAGGGTCCAGCAACACCCGGAAACATCACGTTCATCCTGTAACCACGTAGCTACTAAACTAAGTCCAGTATTTACACACTGAGAGACTGAGGGTAGGTACAATATTTTACTGGTTAAACACCAGACACAGATAAAACTTTAAACACCACATTCAGGTAAAAGTTCACTGGTTAAACTTCACACTCAGATAAAAGTTTACTGGTAAAACACCAGAAACAGATAAAACTTTAAACACTACACTCAGATAAAAGTTCACTGGTTAAACACCAGACACGGATAAAACTTTAAAGTCAAGTCAAGTCAAGTCAACTTTATTTATATAGCGCTTTTTACAATAGACATTGTCTCAAAGCAACTTTACAAAATCCAGGACCAACAGATACAAAAACCCCTGTTGAGCAAGCCGAGGGCGACTGTGGCAAGGAAAAACTCCCTGAAAATTACAGGAAGAAACCTTGAGAGGAACCAGACTCAGCAGGGCCCATCCTTCTTGGGTGGCCTGGAGGATACTTTAAATAAATACACGATTTACACAAATCATACAAACACAGAATTAAATGATCTAAAAGTCATAACTGGTAATAAATAGATAAATAAACAATTAAATAATAATAGAGTTGTTATCCGCTCTAGTCTTCAATAAAGTCTGTAGTGATTTCTTGTCGTTGCAATTACTCCAGACCCGTCACATCCGGCAGGAGCAGCATCGTTGTCCCGGCAGTCTCGACTTTAATCCTGAACCTCGGCGGGTGAACAGGTTTCCATCAGAATGCCCTCGGGGTAAAACAACAGAGAATGTAGTTAATAATGTACAATGCTAGTTGAGTAAAACAGTTTTACAGAGAGTTTTAGACTCCGGCAGCCCTAATTATTACAGCATAACTAAAAGGGAGAGCGAGCAGGTAACAAGGTCATGAAGGCTTTCACAGGACATCAGCGCCCATCTCCCCACCGTCATCAAACCTGAGTGATCGGACAAGAGAGGCAGGACGACAGCAACCCAACATCCCTGATCACCACAAGTTTCTATGACCAAGAACCCCCAAGCTCTGCGCCTTTGTCTATATTAATCAAAAGCCTGAGAAAATAAATATGTTTTCAGTCTAGACTTAAACATTGAGACTGTGTCCGAATCCCGAACAGAGGCAGGAAGATTATTCCAAAGTTGTGGAGCTTTGTAAGAAAATGCTCTTCTACCAGCTGTGATCTTTTTAATTCTAGGAACTATAAGTAACCCTGCATCTTCTGAACGAAGTGGACGTGCTGGGTTGTAGTGATTAATAAACTCACTCAGATACTGTGGTACAGACCATGTAGCGCTTTATAAGTTAGTAAAAGTATTTTGTAATCAATGCGAAATTTAACTGGCAGCCAGTGTGGAGATGATAGAACAGGAGTAATATGATCAAATTTTTTAGTTCTAGTTAGCACTCGAGCTGCTGCATTTTGAACTAACTGGAGTTTGTTTATGGATCTACCAGAGCATCCAATTAGAAGAGCATTACAATAATCTAACCGAGAAGTTATAAACGCATGGATCAGTTTTTCAGCGTCATTAACAGATAGTATATTTCTTATTTTAGAAATGTTACGCAAATGATAGAAAGCAACTCTAGTAATATTATTAATGTGTGTATCAAAGGAGAGATCAGAATCTAGTGTGACACCCAAGTTTTTTACATCTGGGCTGGGAGTAACAGAGAACGTGTTTAAGTTTAGCACCAGGTTAGACAACTTGTCTCTTGCAGCTTTAGAGCCAACAAGTAAAACCTCAGTTTTATCTGAATTAAGTAAAAGAAAATTACACGACATCCAGTTTTTTATGTCGTTTACACAATCTTCTATCTTACTGATTGTGTCAGTATCATTTGGTTTGGCTGATATATACAGCTGTGTGTCATCTGCATAGCAGTGAAATTTTATGCCATGTTTATGAATAATTTCACCTTTAATTTCAATTTAAACACTACACTCAGGTAAAAGTTCACTGGTTAAACACCAGACACCGATAAAACTTTAAACACCACACTCAGATAAAAGTTTACTGGTTAAACACCACACTCAGATAAAAAATTACTGGTTAAACACCACACTCAGGTAAAAGTTCACTGGTTAAACACCAGACTCAGATAAAAGTTTACTGGTTAAACACCACATTCAGATAAAAGTTTACTGGTTAAACACCACACTCATATAGAAGTTCACTGCTCAAACACTACACAGATAAAAGTTTACTGGTTAAACACCACACTTAGGTAAAAGTTCACTGCTTAAACACCACACTCAGATAAAAGTTCACTGCTTAAACACCACACTCAGATAAAAGTTCACTGCTTAAACACCACACTCAGATAAAAGTTTACAGCTCAAACACCACACTCAGGAAAAAGTTCACTGGTTAAACACCACACTTAGGTAAAAGTTCACTGCTTAAACACCACACTCAGATAAAAGTTCACTGCTTAAACACCACACTCAGATAAAAGTTCACTGCTTAAACACCAAACTTAGATAAAAGTTCACTGCTTAAACACCACACTCAGATAAAAGTTCACTGCTTAAACACCACACTCAGATAAAAGTTCACTGCTTAAACACCACACTCAGATAAAAGTTCACTGCTTAAACACCACACTCAGATAAAAGTTTACAGCTCAAACACCACACTCAGGAAAAAGTTCACTGGTTAAACACCACACTTAGGTAAAAGTTCACTGCTTAAACACCACACTCAGATAAAAGTTCACTGCTTAAACACCACACTCAGATAAAAGTTCACTGCTTAAACACCACACTCAGATAAAAGTTCACTGCTTAAACACCAAACTTAGATAAAAGTTCACTGGTTAAACACCACACTCAGGTAAAAGTTCACTGTTTAAACACCACACTCAGATAAAAGTTCACTGCTTAAACACCACACTCAGATAAAAGTTCACTGGTTAAACACCACACTCAGGTAAAAGTTCACTGTTTAAACACCACACTCAGAATAAAAGTTTACTGGTTAAACACCACATTCAGATAAAAGTTTACTGGTTAAACACCACACTCATATAGAAGTTCACTGCTCAAACACTACACAGATAAAAGTTCACTGGTTAAACACCACACTTAGGTAAAAGTTCACTGCTTAAACACCACACTCAGGTAAAAGTTCACTGCTTAAACACCACACTCAGATAAAAGTTCACTGCTTAAACACCACACTCAGATAAAAGTTCACTGCTTAAACACCAAACTTAGATAAAAGTTTACAGCTCAAACACCACACTCAGGAAAAAGTTTACAGCTTAAACACCACACTCAGATAAAAGTTCACTGCTTAAACACCACACTCAGATAAAAGTTCACTGCTTAAACACCAAACTTAGATAAAAGTTTACAGCTCAAACACCACACTCAGGAAAAAGTTTACAGCTTAAACACCACACTCAGATAAAAGTTCACTGCTTAAACACCACACTCAGAATAAAAGTTTACTGGTTAAACACTACACTCAGGTAAAAGTTCACTGGTTAAACACCACACTCAGATAAAAGTTTACTGGTTAAACACCACACTCAGATAAAAGTTCACTGCTTAAACACCACACTCAGGTAAAAGTGTACTGGTTAAACACCACACCCAGGTAAAAGTTTACTGGTTAGGTTAATTAATCCAAACACTAATGAATAAAGTCGCTGCTCAGTTGAACACAGTGATTAATTATTTCAGACTGAATTTTACTCTCACGTTTAAACACCCGACACAAACAAAAGCACAAAAATAAAATAAAGAAGTAAAACTACAGAAACGAGGATCAGGAAATGTATTATTGTAAGTTGTTGATTTAGCATGTGGAGGTGTTGAGCCAGAATCCCCCCCGCTGAACACTGTTGCTATTGTTCACTTTAGCAAAGCAAGCTGTCGCTCCGACTCGCCGCGTCTTTCTTTCGGTCCTTTCTCCTGCCCAAAAAAATACAGGAGTGGGCGGGGCCCAGCAGGTCGCCTCCGCCACCATCACTGAGGCTCGTGGCGTTGCTCTAAAATTAACCACAAACATTAAAAAACACTTTAAACAGATTTAAACCGACGTGATGAGTAAGGAAGAGTGTTTCAGTTCTATTCAGGGTCACAGTGAACAAGGACGGAGGTGTCCCAAATCTCACTACACACTCCCCCTGTTCACTATAGTGTAGAATCCCATGCACTGTGTAGTTCACTAACAACAGAGCACACAAAAATAATGCATTATAAACCCTACAGAGATTTAGAACATAGAACAGCTTAACGTTATACAAGAGCTCAGCCTTTCAGAACAGCCAAAATATTCTAGAACAGCCAAAATATTCTAGAACAGCCAAACATTCTACAACAGTTAAACATTCTAGAACAGTGAAAAAACATTCTAGAAAAGTTAAACATTCTAGAGCAGCAAAAAAAAAAAAAAAAAATAATAATAATAATTCTAGAACAGCCAAAAACATTCTAGAACAGCCAAAATATTATAGAACAGCCAAAATATTCTAGAACAATTAAATATTCTAGAACAGTTACACATTCTAGAACAGCCAAAAACATTTTAGAACAGCCAAAATATTCCAGACAAGCTTAATACACTGCCTGGCCAAAAAAAGGTCACCACCTGGGTTTAACTAAGCAAATACGTAAGAGCCGCCCATTGGGTAATTACTGCATGGGTGATTATGTTTTAGCTGGCAACAAGTTATTTAACCCTAACTGATGCAGTGAGTAGCTTCTCATTTGTTAAACAACCATGTGGAAAGACACGTCCTGTGGTCGTGGAAAAGATGTTCATCTGTTTCTGAAGGGTCGAATTATTGGCATGCATCAAGCAGAGAAAACATCTAAGGAGAAGCTGAAACTACTAAAATCAGGTTAAGAACTGTCCAGCGCATTATTAAAAAGTGGAAGGACAGTGGGGGGGAAGCATCATCTTCCAGGAAGAAATGTGGTCGGAAAAACATCCTGAATGATCGTGATCGGCGATCACTTGAACGTTTGGTAGAAAAACTCCAGTAGAACTCAGGGATGTTTAATAGTGACAGTAAGAGCATTTCCACACACACAATGCCAAGGGAACTCAAGGGATTGGGACTAAACAGCTGTGTAGCCTTAAGAAAACCACTCGTCAGTGAGGCTAACCGTCAAAAACGGCTTCAATTTGCTAGGGAGCATAAAGATTGGACTTTGGAGCAATGGAAGAAGGTCATGTGGTCTGATGAGTCCAGATTTACCCTGTTCCAGAGTGATGGGCGCATCAGGGTAAGAAGAGAGGCGGCTGAAGTGATGCACCCATCATGCCTAGTGCCTACCGTACAAGCCTGTGGGGGCAGTGCTATGATCTGGGGTCACTGCAGTCGGTCAGGGTCTAGGTTCAGCAACGTTATGTGCCCAAAGAATGAGGTCAGCCGACTACCTGAATATACTGAACCACCAGGTTATTCCATCAATGGATTTTTTCTTCCCTGATGGCACGGGCATATTCCAAGATGACGATGCCAGGATTCATCGGGCTCAAATTGTGAAAGAGAAAGAGTGGTTCAGGAAGCATGAGACATCATTTTCACACATGGATTGGCCACCACAGAGTCCAGACCTGAACCCCAGTGAGAATCTTTGGGATGTGCTGGAGAAGACTTTGCGCAGTGGTCCAAATCTCCCATCATCAATACAAGATCTTGAGGAAAAATTAATGTGACAGAAATAAATGTTGTGACATTGCAGAAGCTTGTGGAAACAATGCCACAGCGAATGTGTGCCGTAATCAAAGCTAAAGGCGGTCCAACCAAATATTAGAGTGTGTGACCTTTTTTTTTTGGCCAGGCAGTGTATATAAGAACAGCCAAACCTTTGTCTTCACATTATCATTCTACAACAGCTAAAACATTCTAAAACAGCCAGAACATTCTACAACAATACAGAGCAACCAGAACAATACAGAACAGCCAAAACATTAGAGAACAGCCAGAAAATAACAGAATAGCCAAAAAGTTACAGAACAGCCAAAATGTTACAGAATAGCCAAAACGTTGCATAACAGCCACAATATTAAAGAACAGCCAGAACATTACAGAACAGCCAGAAAGCTACAGAATAGCCAAAACGTTACAGGACAGCCAGGACATTACAGAACAGCCAGGAAACTACAGAACAGCCAAAACTTTACTGAACAGCCAACAGGTTACAGAATAGACAAAATGTTACAGAATAGACAAAATGTTACAGAACAGCCAAAAGGTTACAGAATAGACAAAATGTTACAGAACAGCCAAAAGGTTACAGAATAGACAAAATGTTACAGAACAGCCAAAAGGTTACAGAATAGACAAAATGTTACAGAATAGACAAAATGTTACAGAACAGCCAAAAGGTTACAGAACAGCCAGAAAACTACAGAATAGCCAAAACGTTACAGGACAGCCAGAATATTACAGAACAGCCAAAATGTTACAGAACAGCCAAAATGTTACAGAATAGACAAAACGTTACAGAATAGCCAAAAAGTTACAGAATAGCCAGAGCATTAAAGGACAGCCAGAAAACTACAGAATAGCCAAAACGTTAGAGGACAGCCAGAACATTAGAGAACAGCCAGGAAACTACAGAACAGCCAAAACTTTACTGAACAGCCAACAGGTTACAGAATAGACAAAATGTTACAGAACAGCCAAAAGGTTACAGAAAAGACAAAATGTTACAGAACAGCCAAAAGGTTACAGAATAGACAAAATGTTACAGAACAGCCAAAAGGTTACAGAACAGCCAAAAGGTTACAGAATAGCTAGAACATTACAGAACAGCCAAAAGGTTACAGAATAGACAAAATGTTACAAAATAGACAAAATGTTACAGAATAGACAAAATGTTACAGAACAGCCAAAAGGTTACAGAACAGCCAAAAGGTTACAGAATAGACAAAATGTTACAGAACAGCCAAAAGGTTACAGAATAGACAAAATGTTACAGAATAGACAAAATGTTACAGAATAGCCAGAACATTACAGAACAACCAAAAGGTTACAGAATAGACAAAATGTTACAGAATAGACAAAATGTTACAGAACAGCCAAAAGGTTACAGAACAGTCAGAATATTACAGGACAGCCAGAACATTACAGAACAGCCAGAAAACTACAGAACAGCCAAAATGTTACAGAACAGCCAAAATGTTACAGAATAGACAAAACGTTACAGAACAGCCGAAAAGTTACAGAATAGCCAGAGCATTAAAGGACAGCCAGAAAACTACAGAATAGCCAAAACGTTACAAAATAGCCAGAACATTACAGAACAGCCAGAAAACTACAGAATAGCCAAAACGTTACAGAACAGCCAGAACTTTACAGAACAGCCAGGAAACTACAGAATAGCCTAAATGTTACAGAACAGCCAGAACTTTACAGAACAGCCAGGAAACTTCAGAATAGCCAAAATGTTACAGAACAGCCAGAACTTTACAGAACAGCCAGGAAACTACAGAATAGCCAAAATGTTACAGAACAGCCAGAACTTTACAGAACAGCCCAAATGCTACAGAACATTCTAGAACGGCTAAACACTCTGGTTAACCAGTTCAACAGTAAAACAGGTAAGAATATAAAACAGTTTAATGCTGTAACATATACTAATATTTCCGAACAACCACAACATTCTGGAACAGAACAGCTGAACACCAGCGCTGGGATTCTGATCTCTCCCAGTCTGAATCTCAGCCACTAGTCTGCTGGGTGGGAAAAGACATGATTAAGAAGTGGGCGGGGTCTTTTGCACTGTGTGAGGACCCTGGTTAGTAGTGGAGGGAACGTGGAGATCAGAGTGAGTGAGACCGACCTCTCATGCCAACACACCAAAGTACGGGCGAATAAGAAGGTGTCGGGAGAATATACCCTCCTCGTACACCATCAGGGTCTCCAGCAGCGGAGGGGGAACTGGATATGACTAAACTTGGAGAAAAAGGAAGAAAACGCAGAAATGAATGTGTTTAATGGATTTATTATGAGTCTGAACTGTGTTGCTGCAGTTTTAACTGTGAACGTGAAGTGAAGGTTCATAAACACCCCACAGGACCGAGCGATTCTAGAACAAAGAGACGATCAGATGACGACTGCTGGTAAAATATGGATAACACTATTAAAGAGAAAACCGTGTGTGTGTGTGTGTGTGTGGTCATTAATTCCCGCCAGCTAAACCCTCCAGCGCTAAGCTGTGCTGGACTTTTATTAAGCGCTGATGATTATTTCTCTGTGCTCAGGACTGGATTAACAATAGGGCTGTTTCACACCTACAGGAGGAACAGCGACGTGATAATGAGGCATAGCACCCAACTCCACTCCCAAAAAAAAAAACCTAGTCCTCTCTCTCTCTCGATTCCTCTCGCTCTCTCTCTCTCTCGCTCGGCTCCTCTCGCTCGTGTAGAGAAATAAAGCATTCACACAACGGTGTTCAGTCTGAAAGAATAAACGTCATGAACCACACCTCACTGTTCCTATTAATACTTACAGTATTGAGCTTGTTTAGGTCACACAGGGTGTTTAGGAACTGGGGTGTGAATATAAAGTGATACAGAGGGCATATTCAGCTACCTTATTTGTTTCTCAACTGTGGGGACTGTGTGAAAACCTGGCGACCCGTCCTGCTCCCCACTACCTACCTGACCAGCTGCCTCAGTAGAGAGGATTCTAATAAGACATGGAGCTCATACTTTACGTCACCATAGTTTAAGCTTACTAAGCTAACACAGTTAGCCTCAGGACGCCCGTACTTTGGTGGATCGGCACGTGAGATCTCGAAAGTCGTGCCGCACTGAATGCTGGGATTGCCTTCAGCGCTGAGGAGGCGTCGGACGCTCCCTCGTTGTTCAGTCAGATCATCACTCAGAATTAAGGCGCCTCAGTAGGAGCATTTTAAGGGAGCTCAGCATTTAGACATGCCCTCTTCTCGGGAGTATAGGATGATGGGAAATGTGTAGAGAGAGAGCGCTAGGTTTTCACACAGACCCATAGGGACATAAATAAAAGTGCGTTAACTTTTATCACTAAGGCCATAAAATAATCTGTACACCTGATAATGTATACATTCACTGACAGGCCCATACATTAGAACTAGAGCTGCATGAACCTGCCTGGAGAAGGAAGCATGTATTGGACGATGAGTAGAGAGGAAAACATTCTCTAAGGTCCACTGTTATAGATTTGCAAGAAATTTGAATTTAGAATCACCAAACCTTCAAATCTACACACTCTCAAGTGTGTGTGTGTGTGTGTGTGTGTGTGTGTGTGTGTGTGTGTGTGTGTGTGTGTGTGTGTGTGTGTAGTATTAGTGTAACAGTGCAGTAGGTTAAAGTTAAATCCAGCTCTGAAGTGCTGATATTCATTTAGGGGAGGGGGGATATTTCCAAAACTATTTATAATTATTATTATTATTATTTATTGTTATTTATTATTATTATTATTATTATTATTATTATTATTATTATTTATTATCATAATTTTTTTATTATTATTATTAATTATTATTATTAATACTATTATTATTATTTATTATTATTATTATTATTAATATTATAATTACTATTATAATTACTATTATTATTATTATCATTATTATTGTTGTTGTTAAATATTAATTATTATTATTTATATTATTATTTATTATTATTATTTATTACTATTATTATTATTATTGTTTATTACTATTATTATTTTTAATAGTATTACTTATTATTGTTATTAGTTTTATTGTTATTATTATTATTTATTATTATATTCATTATAATAAATAATAATAAAATAACAATACAATTCTTTATTAGTATTATAATAATAATTATTATTAATATTTTGTTGACATTTATTGTTCTTAATATATTATTATTATTTTTGTACAAATGTATTATTATTATTATTTTGTTTAAATGTATAATTAATAACATCATTACAGAGGAACCCTCTGTGTATCTCCTGATGTTCCTGTGCAGGACTAAATCATGGTGTTGGTACTGAACACCTCACACACTGGTCTTTATTCAGAGATACCATTAACACTCCTGAAATAGTGAGGCTGGGTTCAGGGCTGTGAGACGTCATGCTGAGATGATCCACACCCAGAGTACAGGAACCTACAGCATCTTCAGATCTTCAGCTCAGCTCACTTAATGACCAAAAGTATGTGGACATCTCTTCCAATTACAGTTTGGGGAAGGTACTTTCTCCAGTTCAACATGATCATGACCCTGTGTGAGCATAAAGATGAATTAGGTGTGTAGCAGCTAATACATTATGACCACCTCCTTGTTTCTACACTCACTGTCCATTTTATCAGCTCCACTTACCATACAGAAGCACTTTGTAGTTCTACAATTACTGACTGTAGTCCATCTGTTTCTCTGCATGCTTTGTTAGTCCCCTTTCACCCTGTTCTTCAATTGTCAGGACCACCACAGAGCAGGTATTATTTAGGTGGTGGATGATTCTCAGCACTGCAGTGACATTGACATGGTGGTGGTGTGTTAGTGTGTGTTGTGCTGGTATGAGTAAATCAGACACAGCAGCGCTGCTGGAGTTTTTAAATACCGAGTCCACTCACTGTCCACTCTATTAGACACTCCTACCTAGTCGGTCCACCTTGTAGATGTAAAGTCAGAGACGATCGCTCATCTATTGCTGCTGTTTGAGTCGGTCATCTTCTAGACCTTCATCAGTGGTCACAGGATGCTGCCCACGGGGTGCTGTTGGCTGGATGTTTTTAGTTGGTGGACTATTCTCAGTCCAATAGTAACAGGACAGTGAGGTGTTTAAAAACTCCAGCAGCGCTGCTGTGTCTGATCCACTCATACCAGCACAACACACACTAACACACCACCACCATGTCAGTGTCACTGCAGTGCTGAGAATGATCCACCATCTAAATAATACCTGCTCTGTGGTGGTCCTGTGGGGGTCCTGACCATCGAAGAACAGCATGAAAGGGGGTAACAAAGTGTGTAGAGAAACAGATGGACTACAGTCAGTAATTGTAGAACTACAAAGTGCTTCTATATGGTAAGTGGAGCTGATAAAATGGACAGTGAGTGTAGAAACAAGGAGGTGGTTTTAATGTTATGGCTGATCAATATATACAGTGTATCACAAAAGTGAGTACACCCCTCACATTTCTGCAGATATTTAAGTATATCTTTTCATGGGACAACACTGACAAAATGACACTTTGACACAATGAAAAGTAGTCTGTGTGCAGCTTATATAACAGTGTAAATTTATTCTTCCCTCAAAATAACTCAATATACAGCCATTAATGTCTAAACCACCGGCAACAAAAGTGAGTACACCCCTAAGAGACTACACCCCTAAATGTCCAAATTGAGCACTGCTTGTCATTTTCCCTCCAAAATGTCATGTGATTTGTTAGTGTTACTAGGTCTCAGGTGTGCATAGGGAGCAGGTGTGTTCAATTTAGTAGTACAGCTCTCACACTCTCTCATACTGGTCACTGAAAGTTCCAACATGGCACCTCATGGCAAAGAACTCTCTGAGGATCTTAAAAGACGAATTGTTGCGCTACATGAAGATGGCCAAGGCTACAAGAAGATTGCCAACACCCTGAAACTGAGCTGCAGCACAGTGGCCAAGATCATCCAGCGTTTTAAAAGAGCAGGGTCCACTCAGAACAGACCTCGCGTTGGTCGTCCAAAGAAGCTGAGTGCACGTGCTCAGCGTCACATCCAACTGCTGTCTTTGAAAGCTAGGCGCAAGAGTGCTGTCAGCATTGCTGCAGAGATTGAAAAGGTGGGGGGTCAGCCTGTCAGTGCTCAGACCATACGCCGCACACTACATCAAATTGGTCTGCATGGCTGTCACCCCAGAAGGAAGCCTCTTCTGAAGTCTCTACACAAGAAAGCCCGCAAACAGTTTGCTGAAGACATGTCAACAAAGGACATGGATTACTGGAACCATGTCCTATGGTCTGATGAGACCAAGATTAATTTGTTTGGTTCAGATGGTCTCAAGCATGTGTGGCGGCAATCAGGTGAGGAGTACAAAGATAAGTGTGTCATGCCTACAGTCAAGCATGGTGGTGGGAATGCCATAGTCTGGGGCTGCATGAGTGCAGCAGGTGTTGGGGAGTTACATTTCATTGAGGGACACATGAACTCCAATATGTACTGTGAAATACTGAAGCAGAGCATGATCCCCTCCCTCCGGAAACTGGGTCGCAGGGCAGTGTTCCAGCATGATAATGACCCCAAACACACCTCTAAGACGACCACTGCTTTATTGAAGAGGCTGAGGGTAAAGGTGATGGACTGGCCAAGCATGTCTCCAGACCTAAACCCAAGAGAACATCTTTGGGGCATCCTCAAGCGGAAGGTGGAGGAGCGCAAAGTCTCGAATATCCGCCAGCTCCGTGATGTCGTCATGGAGGAGTGGAAAAGCATTCCAGTGGCAACCTGTGAAGCTCTGGTAAACTCCATGCCCAGGAGAGTTAAGGCAGTTCTGGGAAATAATGGTGGCCACACAAAATATTGACACTTCAGGAACTTTCACTAAGGGGTGTACTCACTTTTGTTGCCGGTGGTTTAGACATTAATGGCTGTATATTGAGTTATTTTGAGGGAAGAATAAATTTACACTGTTATATAAGCTGCACACAGACTACTTTTCATTGTGTCAAAGTGTCATTTTGTCAGTGTTGTCCCATGAAAAGATATACTTAAATATCTGCAGAAATGTGAGGGGTGTACTCACTTTTGTGATACACTGTATATAATATGCTTATGACTTAAACAGCAACAGTTTAGGGGAGGTCCTTTTCTTTTTTCGGTATGACTGTGCTCTAATTCTGTCATCTTTTGACCGAATGGACACAAATTCCCATACACAGACGTCTTGTAAGAAGCTTCTCAGAAGAGTGACTGTTCTGTTTAAAAAGATCACATAGAGGTCCTTCTGTTTTAATACCATTGACCAGCAAACTCATAGTCAGGTGTTGAAATACTTTGGACCCCATAGTGATGAAGTACCAGGGTACAAGTGCTAATTCCTGGGTAAATCGCTAGAATTGCTCAGCTTGACCATGACTGCTCTGCAAATCGGCATGAATGGAACATTTCTGGTGCAAGTATAGCGGTGAGGACTTGACCTTTCTGAGGACTCGGTCCGATTCAGGTGAATTAACTCTGAGCGGTAAATGCTAACAGTTACTGACTGCTCTCTCACTGCTGGGTGGTAAAAAGATCTCAGTCTTCTAACTGTCATTCAACTGAGTGGCTACGCTAGGTGAGAAAACCACAACACAGCTCACCCATCCACCACCCGGTCTATCTCGCTCTAGCTCTCTCTCTCTCTCTGTATCTCTGTATATCTGTAGCAGGGGGATTTCACCTTCTGCTCTGCTATACGAGAGGTCAAAGGTTAAAGCTGTGGTTGGTAGTGCCAGTTGAGGATGCTTTATCATGCTTGAAATTCATACTTATTCATAAACATATGAATGGTGGGGGGTGGGCGTGCCAGGGATTCCACAGTTTATTTGAGACTTAGGTCCTTATTAAATCCTTTAGGTCCACTAGAACAGTGGTTCTCAACCTTGGGGGGCTTAATGTTCCTAGAGAAGGGCTTAGAGAAAGTACGTTGGGTCTTTGAGAATGGACTCATATTTGATTTGGGTTCTGATTCAGTTGTTGATGCAGATCACGCTGACATAGACCCAGGTGAGGAAGCTTCTACCATCAATTCACCAGAACCCACTACATCAACCAAAATCAGAAAATACCAAGATTACCAAGATACCTTCATCATGGATTCATCGCATTTACCATGAGCAGGAACACCCTTTGAGAACCGCTGAACACCTCTCACTCATAGCCCAGATAACCAAACTGAAGCCCTTTTATTCTGGACACAAAAAAGAGGATCCAACTCATTGGAAAGATGATTAGAAGATAAAAAAGATAGAGGACGATCATGGATTTATCACGTTTTCCATGAGCAGGAACACCCTTTGAGAACAGCTGCACTAAAACATCCCAAAGTTGCTCTGCTGGGTTCAGATCAGGTGACCAGGGAAGCTACTGAAGTCCACTGAAGAAGATTGACGCTCTGGTGCTGGTGAAGACCAACAAATGGATCCTGGACCAAATCAAACCAGACCTCTTAGTCAAAGCCCAGATAACCAAACTGAAGCTCTTTTATTTTGGACACATCAAAAGAAGATCCAATTCATTGGAAAAGATGATTATGCTTGTACCTGCTGGATTCAATTATTATTACTGGGTAGAGCTTTGGGTAACCATTTGGAAGAACATCGGGCTGTGCTATGCAGCCACTGTTGGGCCCTTGAGCAAGGTCCTTAACCCTGTCTAGCCCAGGGGCGTCATACAAGGGCTGACCTGCTCTATGATCCCAGCTTCCAAACAAGCTGGTATCCGCAAAAAATAACATTTCATTGTACTGTAAATGTGTAGATGTATGTACAATAAATAAAGGGACATCAGTTAAGGTACTGGACTAGTAAGCAGAAGGTTGCCAGTTCAAGCCCCACCACTGCCAAGTTGCCTCTGGACACGTAACCCTCAATTGTTTAAACTGTATTCAGTCATAATTATAAATTGCTTTGGAATAAATCGTCTACTAAATGTCACAAATGTAATTACGTCCTTCTCCTTCTTCTTCAAATGATCCAGCAGCTAGAAAACATCACACAGAACCAGCGTGTATGTATCAGAACAAGACGATACTGGAGAAGATCTTCAGCTATAATGATAAGTCAAAGTAAAGAAGCTGGACAGAAAGAACTGACATCTTGGAACTCTGGTGCTGCCGAATACGAACAAATGGATCCTGGATCAAATCAAACCAAATCTCTTAGTCATAGCCCAGATAACCAAACTGAAGCTCTTTTATTTTGGACACATCAAGAGAGGATCTAATTAATTGGAAAAGATGATTGTGCTTGGAAGAATTGAAGATAAAAAGAGGAAGAGGACGGCCAGCAACAAGATGGATGGAGACTTACGCTGCGTCAGAATTTGCATACTTAAGCAGTACTTACTAGATTTGAGGCAGTGCGCACTGCTCGGCCGGTAAAGCGGTACGTTCTTTCAGTACGCAAGTGTGCAGTATGTACGCAATCAGGCGGCACGGTGGCTAAGTGGGTAGCTCTGTCGCCTCACGGCAAGAAGGTCCTGGGTTCAATCCCCAGGTGAGGCGGTGGAGTTTGCATGTTCTCCCCGTGTCTGCGTGGGTTTCCTCCAGGTGCTCTGGTTTCCTCCCACAGTACAAAGACGTGCAAGTGAGGTGAATTGGAGATACTAACTTGTCCATGACTGTGTTTGATATAAACTTTTGTAACCAGTAACTACCGTTTACTGTCATGAGTGTAAAACATGACGTTAAAATCCTAATAAACGAACAATGTACGCAACCTCAGACGTACTATGTCTGCCACTTTACCAGCGTCACATCAGTTATAACAATTTTAAAATCAGACTAAATTAATTCTGTCGCTCTCCACAAAGCTGCTCATAACGTTATTCAGGGCTCTACACAATCATAACATTTTTTATGTTTGTCTTACTCCGGTTTCCATCATCTTTCTTCTTCTGCTTCGAACGTCTTTGCAGCTCCAGTTGAATTATGAGATAGATTATTGGACCGCATACTGTTCAGTATTGAACTATGTGATATTGGACGCAGCTAATAAGAGGAACAATAAACAGGCCATTGAGGATCTGGACAAACACCATCCTCATGGTCTCCAGAAGTCAAAATAATAACGTGACGGCACTTAATAATAACGTGGTATGCCGTTTGAGACACAATCTTGCACTAAGGTCAAGGGTTGAAACCTCATCACGGCCGAGCTGCCTCTGTCGGGCCCTTGAACGAGACCCTCAACCCTCAATTGCATTGATTGCTGAAAATCCTGGAACGCAAAGATGAAAAGTGTTGAAGACGTGTTGTTGTTGAGTCAGACTGATTTGGGATCGAGTTCTAGAAGTTATGAAAGTGTGTGTGAGAAGTTGTGTGTGTGTGTGTGACGAGGGCCGATACATGGAGCATGAAGGATCTCTGAGAGGTGACAGGGGGCTCGAGTGTGTGTGTGTGTGTGTGTGTGTGTAGGGTGAACGAGCAGACAGTTCAGTAGGTGTTAATGAGCGAGTGTAAGTGAGAGAGCGAGTGCTGTCACTCGTACCCTGCGGTTCGTCCTGCCCGTCCGTCACGGCCCGACTCTCTCGCTCCGAAAGATCAGACGGCTGCGCTGAGCAGAAGGACACCCTAAACACGCTGATGTCACATCCTGTAGCCTCCAGCCCCTGTTACATGAGTCAACACCCCCCACACACGCGTGTGCTCTGTCCTCGGTCCACATGGGACGCACACGCACACACACACACACACACTACAGTAAGAGTGTGGAACTTCTCCACACAGACTCTGAGCGGTCACCCATCTACTCAAAGCCGAGTGCGTGAACCAGAAACAAGTGTCATTACGCTGAATATTACAGAATTAATGAGGCTGCGTGTTCCTCCAACTTTTATTCTCTTAAAACTTTTACTAACTTTTATTTGTCTCGGACCAAACGTCTGAGTGATAAAGTAGTCTCAGAGCGTCAAGTCAATGCCAGCGTGGAACAGTATGTGACAGTTTGGGTTCTCTGAGGTGCCTGTAGTACCAAGTTCAATCGGTGCGACAAACGTCTCTGCCATTCATGTCCGCTCACATTTTATTGCTGACTTTACGTGTCTTTACGTGTCTGTGCATTATCACTTCATCATGATCAAACTGTCTTGAATCCTGCCCCCCCCAAGCTGCTATTTACTGCACAGATCACTTTACATTCTGTACATACTGTATTTTATTTGTGCAATAATAATTATTACTATTATTATCTGTCTATTATCTGCACAACTCAACCATGTGTATGTATTCATATTGTTTCACCATGTAAATACTCATATTTCCTATAATTTTAGCTTATTTTGTGCTGAGTCATATATCTCTTGCACTTTTCATCTCAATTTTTATTGTATTATTGCTGCTGCTTTCACTAAGAGCTACCAAACATGGTTTCGTTGTGTAACTACAATGACAATAAAGTCTTTCCTGTCTTGTCTCGTCTCCTGGACGGTACATTTTTAAATCCATGACCCCACGTACACAGTAAAACGCATTATCTGGACATTCTGACCAAGTGTTACCAAGTGACCACAGTGTGATCTTTTCAGCTAGAACAACAGCTGCTCTTCTGAGTAGCTTGTATGGGAATTTGTGCCTATTCAACCAAAGCATAAGTGCATTTTTATAGCTTTTCCGGTTCATTCCAGAGCTGTTGAGTGAGGCTGAGAGTCAAGAGAGTCAAGAGAGGCTTTATTGTCATTTCAGCTATATACAAGTACATAATGAAATGAAACATCTTTCCTCCAGAACCAGGACCAGGCTGCAACATAGAACAAAAAGTGCAAGACAATACAATATACACAGTGCAGATAAACAACAGTACAATAAATACAAAAAAGACATTTCTAATCTAAAAAGTAATTAAGGAAGACGAGACTGGAGACAAGTGTTGGTCAGTACATGGTACTGAGTAAATAGTAGGTGATGTAGAAAAGCATATTCTGATATGCAGTTAGCAGCGTAGGGTTTATATAGCAGCAGAGATAAGAGAGTAAAGGTGCAAAAATGCAAAAACTTGTGCAAATTACAATATTGTGCAAGGATGCAAGTAATACAGTCACAGTAGTTGTATGTATTTAAGTTGTGTGTGTGTGTCAGAGTTTCTCTCTTTAAGTTTCTTTAACCCGGGCTTATGAGGCACAGTCCTGCTAGAACAGGAAGAAGCCTTCCCTAAACTGTTGCTGCAAAGTTGAAGGCATGTAATTTCCTTTATATAACTGATTCATTACACTTGTTAGTAATTGTTGTTGAATTCAGTAATTAGAAGGGGTGTCTCAATACTTTTGTCCATATAGTGTATAAATCATGACTCTGAACACATGAGCAGACCATCCTTAACCTGGAATCTATATGTACAGATAAAATAAAGGATCAATAGTTTTTTTTTAAATTGAGATTCCGAAAGGAAGAAACATTCCAGAAATAGCATTCATTTAAATAATAATTCCATTTACATTTTCAGCATTTAGCAGGACACTTTTATACAAAGCGACTGACAGTACACAGTCCGAGCAACTGAGGGTTAAGGGCCTTGCTCAAAGTCCCAACAGCAGAAACCTGGCAGTGGTGTGGCTTGAACCAGCAACCTTCTGATTACTAGTCCAGTCCAGTACTTTAACCACTAGGCTCCAACGTCCGAGAAAATATGAAAACTTAATTACAAATTAAGAACGAATGTTTCAAAAGTAAATAAAGACTAAATGAACTAACAACAAATATAAAAACATATAATAAAAATTCAAAATAAAGAAAATATGTAACACAAAGACAGTTTATTTTTAAAAAATGAAATTAAAAAGCAACATTCTTATTCTGCTGTAATATATCTGTAACATTTGAACATCTAAAAATCTGAATTAACAACAAATGAATAAGTATGAGATTCCTAAAAGGGAGAAATTATTCAAAAGTAAGAACAAATGTAGCCAAGGGACTAAATAAACTAACAAAAAACTGCTAAAACCTGTGATAAAAAATTCCAAAATGTGGAACACAAAGTTAGTTTATTTAAAAAAAAATTAATTATTATTAAGCAAAATTTCTTGCTGTTGATTTTGTTTCATTACATCTTTACTGTTTAATCATCTAAAAAATATAAAATAAAAACAGAAATAAAAACAAATAAATAAATCAACTAATAACAAACTACTACAATCTAAGATAAAAATTAAAAATTTTAAATTAAAAAGTTTATTACAGTTTTTCTCAGTCGATTTGGTTCATTTCTCAGATCAGAATTGAAATTCTCAAAACTGTTCATTCAATCTCCACATCTCCATGTCACTTGTGCAGATCATAATAGCATTTCTCATTTTGCAAATGCTTTTGTACATTCATGCAAATGGTCATGTACAATTGTCTGCTGTTTTTTGCACTATCAATTGCTTATGTCATGTTTATCAAAATGTGTTCTACTGATTGTCTGTTGAATTGTCTTACCCTCTAAAACATTTAGGCTTTGGGTCATTGCCTAGGTCATTACATTAAACATGTTGTCATAATCTCTCAGGCATAATTTGTACATTTCTATGAAACTTTTTTGGTAAATTTTGGTAATTTATCCTAAATTGATTCAATTGTTCTCAGGTGAATCTTGGCTTTCAGTTAAGAAGGGGAATTTGTGAAGGTTTAGATCAACCAATGGTCAAACAGCTCTCAACCATAGGTCAGAGGTACATCTCATGAACCTTCAATTGACAAACATATATAGACACAAAACATTGCAGTGCACAAAGTCTCACAATGGAAAGACAAGGCCGTGTACAGGGTGAACAGCCAAGGAGAGGGGTAAGGCTGCGTGGTGGAAGGCTGAGGGGACAAAACAGAGGAAGAGGTAGGAGAGTCCATGCCCATAGGTTTGTCCCAGATGAAATAAGGGCAACAATTGTGGACCATGTTTTAAATCATGGTCTCACAATGGCTGAAGCTGGTCGCCAGGTGCAGCCGAATATTGGAAGAACAACTGTGTCTTCAATCGTTCGAACGTTTCGTAGAGAAAACAGGTATGTAATTCAGAAATGTGCATTCTGCTGTAATGCTGCACATTGACATAAATTCTGAAATGTTATTCAATCTTATGTTTTGCATTTTTGCATTCTTATACCATATAGGACTGCAAGACTAGCTCATAGGGGTGGCAGAGGTCCCATTTTCACACCTCAACAAGAGGAGGCTATATGTGCTATGGTCATAGCAAATAATGCCATAAGGCTGAGGGAGATCCAGCAAGCCATTATACAGGACAACAATGTTTTTCAAAATATTCAATCTGTAAGCATCTCCACCAGATGAGCATGAAACAGCTGTACAAAGTTCCATTTCAAAGAAATGATAGAGCTGCGGTACCAGTATGTACAGGTAACACCCTTATGCATACTGACACATTTGCGATGGCTGAAATGTATGTAACTGTTTCTTGTCCAAAATGATATGTACTTCATTACTTCTTTTGTGCTGTAGCGTATCATCAGAATCAGAATCACTTTATTTCGCCAGGTATGTTACACATACGAGGAATTTGCTTTGGTGATACACTCAATGATACACACAACAGTCCACATAGTAGTACAAACAATACACATAATAGTACACACAATTACATGTGTATGACATGTAACATAGAACATATTTAACAGACCCGACAGCACACGGACTGTTAACCGGTATTTACCAACATTTACCCAAGAGAACAACTTTGCTTAAAAAGTGTTACAGCTCTGAGGAAAAAGCTGTTAGCGTGTCTGGATGTGTTTGTTTTTATTGTCCTGAGTCTTCTGCCAGATGGAAGAGTTTGAAAAAGGTGATGTCCAGGATGAGAGGGGTCTGCTGTAATTTTGCCGGCACGCTTCAGCACTCTGCTGTTGTAAATGTCCTGAAGCGTTGGCAGACTACATCCAATGATCCTCTCCGCTGTCCTGATTATATCCTGGAGTTTGGCTCGTTCATGTGATGTTGAGGAACCAAACCAGATGGTGATGGACGATGTAAGGATAGACTCTATTATTGCTGTGTAGAACTGGATCAGCAGACTCTGTGACATTCTCTGCTGAGCCCTCTTGGCGATGGAGAGTGTGTTCTTTTCCCACTTTAGGTCCCTGGATAAGGTGGTGCCCAGGAACTTGAGTGACTGCACCACTAAGGCCATAGAGCCATTAATTGTGAGGGGGGGTAAGGAGGGTGCGTTGCGCCTGAAATCCACCACCATCTCTACAGTCTTTTGTGTGTTGATCAGCAGGTGGTTGTCGCTGCACCAGGAGACCAACTGCTCGACTTCCTTTCTGTAGGCAGACTCGTCACCATCGGTTATGAGGCCCACCACAGTGGTGTCATCAGCAAACTTAAGGATCTTTACAGCTGGTTACAGTATCATGTTACAGCTGGTTACAGCAGTATCATGGAGCTGGAATCAAGAGAACCACTCCACACTTTTATATACCTGGATGAGGCTGGCTTCAACCTTGCAAAATGCAGAAGGCGTGGTTGAAACATCATTGACCAAAGGGCTACCATTGATGTGCCAGGCCAACGGGGAGGAAACATCACAATGTGTGCAGCTATGTCAGAGAATGGCGTGCTTACACATATTCCCATTATAGGGCCCTATAACACACAGCATCTCGTCACATTCTTGAACACCCTCTACAGGGATCTCATCCCTGATATTGTCTCAGGTTGTTTTGAATGTTTAGAGTAAGTTTCTAATTTTGTAGTTTTTCCTTTGTGTTATAGAGTGCTGCCAAACAGTTGTCTGTCTTTCCTGAATTTCTATCTGATTTTTTTGTCAACAAATTGCAGTGTGAACAATACAGTAAAAGAATATTACTGTATACATTTGATTCCAGTCCAATTTCTTGCTGTCAGTCTCCCACATACAGTCATGTGTAACTTTGTGTTCTGTGTAAGTTTGTATTTTGTGGTACGTGCTTTTGCAGGTATTTCATTGAGTTTTGCTGTTTGCACTAACTGTTTTGAGAAATGCACTTGTTGTGATGCCAATGTAAATCATGATGTGAGAAATGTACCAAATCGACTGAGAAAAACTGTAATGAACCTATACAGCAACATTCTTGCTGTTCATTTTGCTATTGAATCTGAAAACAAAGATGAAAACAAATAAATAAAGATGAGATTCCTAAAAAGAAAATTCTTCGATTAAATGAATTTAAAATAAAGAAGAAAATGTTTCAAAAGTAAATAAGAACTAAATCAACTAACAAAAACTACTAAAACCTGTGAAGAAGAAAATATGGAAAACAAAGTTAAACAAAGCTAGTCATTTTGTGATGTTACATCCATATAGTTTGATCATCTAAATAAATCTGAATTAAAAACAGAAATAAAAACAAATGTATAAATATGACATTTTAGGAATTAAAATAATTAAAAATTAAGAACAAATGTTTAAAAAAATAAAGAATAAATTAACTAACAAAAACTAATAAAACCTGTCATGTAAATAAAATAAAAAAAATTATATATATATACTGTATATATAAATAAATAAAAATTATAAAGCAACATTCTTGCTGTTGATTTTGCTGTGTTACATCTGCACTGAATAGATAGACAGACAGATATAGATAGACAGACTGATAGATAGATAGGTAGATAGATAAACACAGACAGATCGATCGATAGACAGACAGACAGGTAGGTAGATAGATAGATAGATAGATAGATAGATAGATAGATAGATAGATAGATAGATAGATAGATAGATAGATAGATAGATAGATAGATAGATAGATAGATAGATAGATAGATAGATAGATAGATAGATAGATAGGCAGGCAGTTCGGTAAGTAGGTGGACAGACACAGATCGATCGATAAGACAGACAGACAGGTAGGTAGACAGACAGATAGATAGACAGATAGGCAGGCAGTTCGATAAGTAGGTAGGTAGGTAGGTAGGCAGACAGGCAGGCAGACAGACAGATAGGCAGTTCAGTAGGTAGGTGGACAGATAAAGACAGATAGATAGACAGACAGATAGATAGATAGATAGATAGATAGATAGATAGATAGATAGATAGATAGATAGATAGATAGATAGATAGATAGATAGATAAGATAGATAGATAGATAGATAGATAGATAGATAGACAGACAGACAGACAGACAGACAGACAGACAGACAGACAGACAGACAGATAAGATAGATAGATAGATAGATAGATAGATAGATAGATAGATAGATAGATAGATAGATAGATAGATAGATAGATAGATAGATAGACAGGCAGTTAGGTAGGTAGGTAGACAGACAGACAGATAGATAGACAGGCAGTTAGGTAGGTAGGTAGACAGACAGACAGATAGGCAGTTCAGTAGGTAGGTGGACAGATAAAGACAGACAGATAGATATGCCAAAAATGTAAATAAAAAAGGAAAACAAATCTAGAAATAAAAGAAGCAAATATTTCAAGTAAATAAAGACTAAATCAACTAACAAAAAAAGTACTAAAACCTGTGATATCAATTTCAAATAAAAAAAAAATATGGAAAACAAAGCTAGTGTATACAAATAAATAAATAGTATTCTTGCTGTTGATTGTGCAGTTACATCTGTACAGTTTGATCAAATATAAAACCTAAAATAAAAGCAGAAATAAAAACAAATAAATAAATCAACTAACAGAAATTAATAAAACGTGATATAAATTCAAAAATATGCATGAAGAAATATTTGAAAAAAAAGCTAGTTTATTAAAAAATAAATAAATAAAAAGAAAATTCCCACATTTAAATGCAAAAATGGAAAAAAATATAAATAATATAAATAATGAAAAATAAGGCATAATTCATGTTGTACATTTTGACACGGGTTTAAACGTTCCTAAAACATATTTGTATTTGTGTTTTCTGTAATTTTGCTTATTAAAATGTAGAAATGACACATTAAAGCACTAGAAATAATAAATACAAAGTAATTAGATGTTTTTATGTTTGTTTTATTTCATTAAATGTTTATGCTAATCGGCTTCATGTTTATTTTCTATTTTTAGCTCTTTAACGGAAAACGCGTGATTTAAATGCGGCCTCGTCACGTGATGAGTAACGGTTAAACACTGTGCAGGCTTCAAGTGCTTCATGTGTGTTTTTCCGTTCCCTGGTCTGTGTTTTGCTCAGATATGGAAAAGGTCAGCTCATTTCAGTTCCTGCTAATGGTCCTGTCGCCTTTCAGGTACAGACCGTGCCTCGTCTGATCCTCCGTGGTGGTTTTTTTTCCCCTCTCTTTGCTGCGTCTACGCGAGTGATTCCACTCAGCGCTCATTACGATCCCCTCCGCAACTTGTCTGGAGATGTATCTATTCATTAGCTTCAAAAGGGTGTCATGCACATGAATTATGCTAACACCATCTAATTAGCAGATGCAAATGAGGTTAGTCAAAAAAAAAAATTTAGCGACGAGAGGGGGGGAAAAAAAGCACGCGAGCTAGAAGAAAAGCTCCATGGGATAGTTGGAAAGAACGACAGATACACCAACCGCCCCCACGCTGAGCACCAAATGTGATGGTTCGCCCCTGCTGCTCCTCTTTACAGGAGGACAGGACCGAACCATAAACACAGATCTGGGGGGGAAGGGGGGAGGTTTTTATTTTTATTATTTATATACACCGGTCAGCCATAACATTAAAACCACCTCCTTGTTTCTACGCTCACTGTCCATTTTATCAGCTCCACTTACCGTATAGAAGCACTTTGTAGTTCTACAATTACTGACTGTAGTCCATCTGTTGCTCTACATGCTTTGTTACCCCCTTTCATGCTGTTCTTCAATGGTCAGGACCCCCACAGGACCACCACAGAGGTGGTGGTGTGTTAGCGTGTGTTGTGCTGGTATGAGTGGATCAGACACAGTAGCGCTGCTGGAGTTTTTAAACACCTCACTGACACTGCTGGATTGAGAATAGTCCACCAACCTAAAACATCCAGCCAACTGTGACCACTGATGAAGGTCTAGAAGATGACCGACTCAAACAGCAGCAATAGATGAGCGATCGTCTCTAACTTTCCTACCTACAGTAGTTGGTCCACCTTGTAGATGTAGTGTCTAATAGAGTGGACAGTGAGTGGACACGGTGTTTAAAACCTCCAGCAGCGCTGCTGTGTCTGATCCACTCATACCAGCACAACACACACTAACACACCAGCACCATGTCAGTGTCACTGCAGTGCTGAGAATCATCCACCACCTAAATAATACCCGTCAGTGATTGTAGAACTACAAAGTGCTTCTATATGGTAAGTGGAGCTGATAAAATGCACAGTGAGTGTAGAAACAAGGACGTGGTTTTAATGTTATGGCTGATCTGTGTACATGTGACCTGTTTAGCTAGAGAAAGACTTCTCACATGACTTTGAAGTGTGTCTGTGTATGGGAATTTGTGCCCATTCAGTCAAAACATGACAGAATCTGTATGTGTACGGCTGGGCGCTGATTGATCAGTGGATGTTCCGGTTCATTCCAGAGCTGTTGAGTGGTGCTGAGGTCAGGGCTCTGTGCAGGACTCAAGCCCCACCAATGCCAGGTCCACCACCGTTGGGCCCTTGAGCAAACCCTTAATTGCTTAGACTAGATACTGTCACAGTACTGTAAGTCACTTTGGATAAAAAGCTTCCGCTAAATGCCGCTAAATGCCGCTAAATGTTTTGCTCATGCCGTAATTTGTAAGGACCTTCCCTAAACTGTTACTGCATATAATGAACTGAAAGCATATCATTTCCTAAATATATTTGATTTATTAACCTGTTAGCAGCTCTTGTGGCTGAAACACATGACTTCAGTCATTAGAAGTGGCGTCCCGATACGCTTGTCCAAGGGCCTTCCCTAAACTCTATGTTAATACCATTTGTTTTTGTTGTGTCCAGATACTTTTGGCCCTGTAGTTTACATCGACCCTCAGAATAAACGCTGGATGAGGAGAATAAAGGAGAACGGAGGATGAGGAGGAGGAGGAGGAGGAGGAGGGATGGTTGGCAGTCATGTTGACATGAATCTGGCTGCATACCAGGACCTTCTGGCCTCATTTAGTCCCTGAGAGTCGACCTGCGTTCAGCCTGAACACACACACACACACACACACACACACACACACACACCTCTATATACAAATACACACACACACACACATACACACCTCTATATACAAATACACACACACACACACACACACCTCTATACAAAAATACACACACACACACCTCTACACACACATACCTCTATACACACATGCACACACACAAAGACACCTCCATATATATTCACACATACACATACACACACCTCTATACAAACACACACACCTCTACACACACACCTCTATACACACATGCACACACACACACACCTCTATATACAGTATATTCACACATACACATACACACACCTCTATACAAACACACACACCTCTATATATACACATGCGCACACACACACAAAAATCTATACACACACCTCTATACAAACACACACACCTCTATATATACACATGCGCACACACACACAAAAATCTATACACACACACCTCTATACACACATGCACACACACACCCCTATACAAAAATACACACACACACACACACCTCTACACACACATACCTCTATACACACATGCACACACACACACCCCTATACAAAAATACACACACACACACACACCTCTACACACACACACCTCTATATATATTCACACATACACATACACACACCTCTATACAAACACACACACCTCTATATATACACATGTGCACACACACAAAAATCTATACACACACACCTCTATACACACATGCACACACACACACCCCTATACAAAAATACACACACACACACACACCTCTACACACACATACCTCTATACACACATGCAAAGACACCTCCATATATATTCACACATACACATACACACACCTCTATACAAACACACACACCTCTATATATACACATGTGCACACACACACAAAAATCTATACACACACACCTCTATACACACATGCACACACACACACCCCTATACAAAAATACACACACACACACACCTCTACACACACATACCTCTATACACACATGCAAAGACACCTCCATATATATTCACACATACACATACACACACCTCTATACAAACACACACACCTCTATACACACATGCACACACACACACACAAATCTATACACACACACCCCTATACACACATGCACACACACAAAGACACCTCCATATATATTCACACATACACATACACACACCTCTATACACACATGCACACACACAAAGACACCTCCATATATATTCACACATACACACACACACCTCTATACACACATGCACACACACACACAGACACCTCTATATATATTCACACATACACATACACACACCTCTATACAAACACACACACCTCTATACACACATGCACACACACACACAAAAATCTATACACACACACCTCTATATATATTCACACATACACATACACACAAAAATCTATACACACACACCTCTATACACACAAATACACACACACACACCTCTATACACACATGCACACACACACACCCCTATACAAAAATACACACACACACACACACACACCTCTACACACACATACCTCTATACACACATGCACACACACACACCTCTATACACAAATTCACACACACATACACCTCTACACACACCTGTATACACACACACACACACCTCTATACACAAATTCACACACACAGACACCTCTATATATACACATACACACAAAAATCTATACAAACACACCTCTATACACACATGCACACACACACACCCCTATACAAAAATACACACACACACACCTCTACACACACATACCTCTATACACACATGCACACACACACACCTCTATACAAACACACCTCTATACACATGTGCACACACACACACACAAAACTCTATACACAAATTCACACACACAGACACCTCTATATATACACATACACACAAAAATCTATACACACACACACCTCTATACACACATGCACACACACACACCCCTATACAAAAATACACACACACACACACCTCTACACACACATACCTCTATACACACATGCACACACACAGACACCTATATATATATTCACACATACACACACACACCTCTACACACACACACCTCTATACACACATGCACACACACACACACAAAACTCTATAAACACACCTCTATACACAATTGCACACACAGACACCTCTATATATACACACATACACAAAAAACTGGATACACACACACCTCTATACACACATGCACACACACACACCCCTATACAAAAATACACACACACACACACCTCTACACACACATACCTCTATACACACATGCACACACACACACCTCTACACACACATACCTCTATACACACATGCACACACACACAGACACCTCTATATATATTCACACATACACATACACACACCTCTATACAAACACACACACCTCTATACACACATGCACACACACACACCTCTACACACACACACCCCTATACAAAAATACACACACACACACCTCTACACACACATACCTCTATACACACATGCACACACACACACCCCTATACAAAAATACACACACACACACCTCTACACACACACACCTCTATACACAGTTGCACACACAGACACCTCTATATATACACACATACACAAAAAACTGTATACACACACACCTCTATACACACGTGCGCACACACACCCCTATACAAAAATACACACACACACACCTCTACACACACATACCTCTATACACACATGCACACACACACAGACACCTCTATATATATTCACACATACACATACACACACCTCTATACAAACACACACACCTCTATATATATACACATGCGCACACACACACACACACCTCTACACACACATACCTCTATACACACGTGCACACACACACACAGACACCTCTATATATATTCACACATACACACACACACCTCTACACACACACACCTCTATACACATGTGCACACACACACACAAAACTCTATAAACACACCTCTATACACAATTGCACACACAGACACCTCTATATATACACACATACACAAAAAACTGTATACACACACACCTCTATACACACATGCGCACACACACACCTCTCTTTTCCTCCAGGAGCTCCAGTTTCCTCCCACAGTGCAACACATGCAGTCGGGTTACTTGTAGATATAACTGAGCACCGAAGAACATCAGAGCATTCGAGAACAAGTGGACGTTCTACAATTACTAAACACTCTAGAGCGTGGGTTCCACACTTTTTTTTTACTATTTCAAAAACAAATCACATCACTTTTCTACACAGTCACCTTCTGATGCATTTTTCCAGCGTCGTACCACCTTCAAAATATATATATATAGTTGTTAACAGCTACCATCTTTCAGCCAGTTATTTAAAATGAGTCTGTTCACATTATCTGGTAAAAGTGAGTAAGGATCTTTTCCTGTTCGTAACCCAGCCACTGAAAACAGTATGAACCATAATATGAACCATTTCTAGATGCAACGCCAGTGCTGTAACTAGGAGCTCATGGACCCCAGTACACAACAAATGTTGTGCCCCCTCAACAAATTGCATATGCTGATAGCTGATCAGAATGAATTAAAAGTTCTCACTCAATTTTACTTAACAAAAATATTGTAATATAATAACAAGGACCTGGCGAGTGCAGGAAATGGGGGGGGGGGGGGGGGGCAGTGAGGTGAGTGGTTGAGTTCATGTTGTGGAGGAATCCCATGCAACACGTATAACGTCCTGTCGACCCACATCATTAACTATGTTAAAGCGTCTACAGTCCATTGTGATCCATTTAACAGCAGTGTTTGTGATGTTCCGTGTTCAGTTCATGCGTTTCACATCCATATTCATCTGAAATACAGTCAGACTGAGTCTGAGCTCGTTTAGCCTGTAACACGGATCCGTGCGCTCAGACGGCCGACGAGACACATGCGTGCTCTGGCCAAAGATGATATTGAAGCGTCAATTAATAACTGTAATTTTGTCTAGTGATGATTTCTCACGCTTTTTGAAAATGATTATTTGAACCACCCGATATTTCACGATATGTAGCAGCAGCAGCAGCTCGAGTCATTTGTAACTCACGACGCAAACTGGAGTAAGAGCCGTGTTATCACTATACAGTATAAACACAAATTACCACAGAGACACATATTTACGTGGCACGAACAGCCCAATAAAAATAGTTTGATTAAAAATTTTAATCTCGATTAATTTTTTTAACGACAGCCCTAATATACGGTATATATAAAACAACTCTGAACAAAGCTAACCCACGCCCCCTCCGACACGTGGGCAGCAGCCGTATGCTTTTTGTCACCTACACTTTGACAAGTGCAATGGTCCTGTGACCACTGATGAAGGTCTAGAAGATGACCAACTTAAACAGCAGCAATAGATGAGCGATCGTCTCTGACTTTACATCTACAAGGTGGATCAACTAGGTAGGAGTGGACAGTGAGTGGACACGGTATTTAAAAACTCCAGCAGCGCTGCTGTGTCTGATCCACTCATACCAGCACAACACACACTAACACACCACCACCATGTCAGTGTCACTGCAGTGCTGAGAATGATCCATCACCTAAATAATACCTGCTCTGTGGGGGTCCTGTGGGGGTCCTGACCATTGAAGAACAACATGAAAGGGGGGTAACAAAGCATGTAGAGAAACAGATGGACTACAGTCAGTAATTGTAGAACTACAAAGTGCTTCTATATGGTAAATTATCGTTAATATTTGTTGTTAAGTCTTTATTTTAAATATAAACAATTAGCTTTTGCGGTATAGCAGTCACCACGCTAATCTAGAAGCTAGCAGAGTAGCGGCGTTGTTTATATTAGAACATTTATAGTAACACTCACACTGACTAGTGTAGAAAATGTAAATGAACCTGCGCTCAGTGAGCCGGAACATTCGTAAGTGACCATAACAGGAGGGTCAACATGTCCGAGAGCGGGGTGTGTCGCCGTGGCTACCCTTCCTGTGACCGTCAGAGTCTGGAGAGCATAGCGGGATGTGTGTGTGTGTGTGTGTGTCTGTGTGTGTGTTGGTTGTGTCTGGTCGTCACCGTTCAGTGAGCTCAGTGTGTGTTCGGCTCCAGGTTACTGCTGAAGGTGAAGCGCTCACACACACACACACACACACACACACACACAGTGATAAGTAATTCCTCTCATTTGTAATACTGAGTAGATGTTTAGACTGAGGAGTGTAGGTGTTGCTCCGTATTGATGCACTCACTGTTCACATCACAACAAACACGCCCATCAGCATCTTCAGTGCAGGTCCAAAGTTTACGTACACCTGTAGGGGGCGTGGTGTCCCCTGTGGCTTTTAATCAGTTCTGCTACTGTACATTTCTGTGACTGAATGATTGCAACACACACACATACACACATGAATCTAAATTAATCATCAAGTTCACTAATGCTGAGTCACATATACACCGATCAGCCATAGCATTAAAACCACCTCCACTTACCATACAGAAGCACTTTGTAGTTCTACAATTACTGACTGTAGTCCATCTGTTTCTCTGCATGCTTTGTTAGCCCCCTTTCATGCTGTTCTTCAATGGTCAGGACCCCCACAGGACCACCACAGAGCAGGTATTATTTAGGTGGTGGATCATTCTCAGCACTGCAGTGACACTGACATGGTGGTGGTGTGTTAGTGTGTGTTGTGCTGGTATGAGTGGATCAGACACAGCAGTGCTGCTGGAGTTTTTAAACACCTCACTGTCACTGCTGGACTGAGAATAGTCCACCAACCAAAAATATATCCAGCCAGCAGCGTCCCGTGACCACTGATGAAGGTCTAGAAGATGACCGACTCAAACAGCAGCAATAGATGAGCGATCGTCTCTGACTTTACATCTTTAAGGTGGACCAACTAGGTAGGAGTGGACAGTGAGTGGACACTGTATTTAAAAACTCCAGCAGCATTGTCTGATCCACTCATACCAGCACAACACACACTAACACACCACCACCATGTCAGTGTCACTGCAGTGTTGAGAATGATCCACCACCTAAATAATACCTGCTCTGTGGTGGTCCTGTGGGGGTCCTGACCATTGAAGAACAGTGTGAAAGGAGCTTGACTTGACTTGACTTTACTTAAAATGCTCCTACTGAGGCGCCTTAATTCCGAGTGATGATCTGACTGAATGACGAGGGAGCGTCCGACGCCTCCTCAGCGCTGAAGGCAATCCCAGCATTCAGTGCGGCGCGACTTTTCTCACAGAAAACTACAAACATGGCGGATTAATCGAATGTGAAGCAACCAATGGAGTTCTTTTCAAATGTAAATAGATTCTCATTGATGTTTAATGTGTATAAAGGTGTGATTTTACGAGTGTCATTTGTTTATTTGTATTTTAGCTGGCGTGCTAGTGTGCTAGCCTGAGGCTAACTGTGTTAGCTTACACTCTTACACTGTCAACATGAACAGATATTTTTAAGTTGATGTTATTTAAAAATGCTTTTTACTGAATTATGAAAAGCTAATCTACCAAACCTATAATATTGTGTTGGATCAACGTAATTCTAGGAGCAGTTGGCATAACTCAAAAAGACTAATGCAAAATGTTGCCTTGATTTTTTTTGTTGACCCAATGTTTTATTTAATATTCATTTAACTTAAAAGTTGTTAATATTAAATAAAACATTGGAAATTACGTTGATCCAACATCCTGTAGCCTAATATCTCTAAACATTAATTTGAATGTTTGTTAGCATTGCACTGAATCTGCTGAATGTAAAACAATTTAAACAATGATACAAGAACATGGAAACATGAATTATTACCAAAAATCATTTATTACAAAACACATCTACTTTTAACAGATCCCATTAGTGGACAACAATAAAAACTATGAAAAAACAGATTCCACATATCAGTCTGTAAAATCAGTATTTGAAAAATGATATGCATTAAACAAATGAGTAATGTTTATTGTTTAGTTTATTTTTACCTAGAACGCAAACACGTAATAATTAGCTAGCCAACCTTAGCATAGTTGTTGGCTACTTTTGCTACACAAACATCGTAAAATAGACTAGACAAAAAATAAGTTTTTAATAGCTCACCAGGGAAATTTTATGTCAATGGAAATATTTTAATCCATGAAAGAGTCAAGTTTTACTCAGTTTATAACCCCAAATGGTGTGTTGGTCTATGCCACTGAAGAAAAGCTAGCTAATTTGCGTAGCACTCAAACTCTCTCTTTCCCGCTCTCTCGCTCTTGTAGTCTGTGCCTGCCGACCTTCAACTGCAAAGCGGGCAAATTATTCAAATCACAAAAGTGAAATCTGTAGATATATGTCAAAAAATGTTTGTAACGGTTAGGACGCTCACCTTGCTTGTGAAAAACTCACTCCACAGTGAAGAAAGGGCGTCTTGAGAACACAGACCGTTTCTGTCCGTGTGGGCGGGGCGAATTTAAACTACTGAGAAAATTAAGTCGTACAGTGTATGTATTTTAAGTTGCTAGAAGCTAAATTTTGTTCTTTATTGTTTAACCAAATATCTTAAGTTCAGGTGATTCATTATAGTGTGTTGAAACAACACTTATAATTTGTGCGTTATCAGAACTCAATAAAATAACAACTGCAAGTAAAAAATTGTGTAATATAATGTAACTTGATTTTTTATCATACAGCAGTGCATATATTTAAGTACTGGTTAAAGGCCATCTGAATTTTTTTTTAGAGTGTAGTAAGCTAAAACTGCGGTGATGTAATCGCTGTATAAGTAGTGTGTCTAAATAATCTGCCTTATGAGCTCCAGGTCTTATTAGAATCGTCTCTACTGAGGCAGCTGGTCAGGTAGGTTTGCAGACAGACTCATAGAATATAGCCAAAAGTATTCGGACACCAGACTGTTAGCTTGTCGGACGTCCCATTTCAAAAACAAGCGACCTCTGTTGTATCTTTTCAGCTGGAACAACATCCGCTCTTCTGTCAAAAGATGACTGCATTGGTGTGGCTGGGCACCGATGATCAGTCGGCGTTCCGGTTCGTTCCAGAGCTGTTGAGTGGGGCTGAGGTCAGAGCTCTGTGCAGGACTCTTGCCAGATTTGGCAGTTGTGGTCCAGAGTTTTATCGCTTTGGATTCTTAAATCAGTGCCGGGTGGGTTAAAAACGCTCTGCAGGCTTGTGGGGTTATTAGTAGTGCGCCTGTTTTATTCTCTTATCAACTTTTTTTACCCCCTGCAAACCATAGCTGCACCTCTACTTGGTAATAAGTGGAAGTACGTCTGTGGTTAGGTGACATTTGTGGCCTTTGCATGTGTGTGTGTGTGTGTGTGTGTGTGTGTGTGTGTGTGTGTAGGAGTATTTTAAGCGCTTTAAACCATGTGGTCGAGCTACCTCACCCCCCACCAAACACACACACACGACTGGAGCAGGTGAGTCAGCGTGGCTTACCGCTGGTAACTGCCTGTTGTGGTAATAAACACACACACCCACACACACCCACACACACACATAATACACAATCATTTCATTTCTTCATTTATAGGATCATTGATTCTCATTAGTGACCCGGGTTGGGTCTGGATTTTACCCAGGGTGGATGGAGGGCTCTGATAATCAATACTGTGGCCTCTGACCTATGGAAATTTAGATCAGCCAATCCATCTTCTGCATACTGCACTGGGAGGTCTAAATAAACACAGATCAACTACCTTCCAGGACAAGGAGTTCTCATGCATACACATTTACATATAAACATACACCGATCAGCATAACATTAAAACCACCTCCTTGTTTCTACACTCACTGTCCATTTATCAGCTCCACTAACCATATAGAAGCACTTTGTAGTTCTACAATTACTGACTGTAGTCCATCTGTTTCTCTGCATGCTTTGTTAGCCCCCTTTCATGCTGTTCTTCAATGGTCAGGACCCCCACAGGACCACCACAGAGCAGGTATTATTTAGGTGGTGGATGATTCTCAGCACTGCAGTGACACTGACATGGTGGTGGTGTGTTAGTGTGTGTTGTACTGGTATGAGTGGATCAGACACAGCAGCGCTGCTGGAGTTTTTAAACACCTCACTGTCACTGCTGGACTGAAAATAGTCCACCAACCAAAAATATCCAGCCAACAGCGCCCCGTGGGCAGCGTCCTGTGACCACTGATGAAGGTCTAGAAGATGAGCAACTTAAACAGCAGCAATAGATGAGCGATCGTCTCTGACTTTACATCTACAAGGTGGACCAACTAGGTAGGAGTGTCTAACAGAGTGGACAGTGAGTGGACACGGTATTTAAAAACTCCAGCAGCGCTGCTGTGTCTGATCCACTCATACCAGCACAACACACACTAAATAATCATCCACCACCTAAATAATACCTGCTCTGTGGGAGTCCTGTTTAGCAGGCTAAAATGGTATGTAGAGAAACAGATGGACTACAGTCAGTAATTGTAGAACTACAAAGTGCTTCTATATGGTAAGTGGAGCTGATAAAATGGACAGTGAGTGTAGAAACAAGGAGCTTGACTTGTCTTGAAGTTCATAATCTGCATTCACAGAACCTTATGATCCAGTTATGGATCCTCCAAAGAACCCCAAAGCTGCAGCAGAACCTTGTAGGTTGAAGCATCGTCTGGCTTTCTCCGATTACAATGTGATAAGAGCTGAATGATCAGAGCGTGATTCTTTTTCTACTGCTCAGGGGTCCAGGTGTTGTGCCTCTTATACCAAGTTACTGTAGGGATGTTTGCACACTCACCTCTCTGCATCTGAAGCTCATGATGGAGAGTGTTTGTTAAGACTGGGTCATAGAGGTGCTGACCCGGTTCAGTTAGGGTTGGGGGTTTTGCTATTTTATGGGTTATCTTTGCACCCACTAAGTGGTCCCGTCGGAACTCCGTTAGTTGCCCGGTGTTGTTTGATATCAGGCATATGAGAGCGTGCCGTTCGCAGCTGAAGCGTCTGATGTTGTGAAACGATGGTGTAAGAGTAATAGTGAAAGTGAAAGCACTGATTTGTTGTTGCCGTCTTTAGCGAGTCTGACTCCGTTCTCTCGGCGTTAAGTGTTCACACCTCCCACTCTCAGGGTGCCAGGGACCCGCGTCTCACGTTAATGACACTACCAGGGACTCCCCTCGAGTGGGCGGACGGCTGATCATGGTATTATGTGTTGAACCCTCATCATATACCCTCGGTGTCAAAAACAAACCCCAACCTGCACTCGGGGGCATTTTTATCAGTTTTATTTGAATTTAT